>NC_071611.1:5080859-5287291 GCF_024509145.1 Vidua macroura
AGTAAAACTCTAATAATGAGTTAATCAAGATTGGGCTTCTGGTCTGGCCTTCTCCTTGGGTTTTAATGTGTTCAATTACTGTTGTTATGGTTTCTATGGTGAGATTTTGACTACTTCTGATTTCAGATGAACAAAATCTCAAGACCATGGTCACTAGATTCACTTCAAAACATCTACAGTTCTTCACTGATTTTAGGGCTTCTGTTTTTCTGAGGTGCTTTAAGCCTAAGAGTGATGATTCAAGGCCAAATGTCAATCATATTTGAAAAATAATTTACCTGAATGTTTCTCAGAACATACCTGTAAGACACAGTGTTGAAATTGTGGTTGGCACAGATCCAGAGAAATAGAGAAAATGAGTGAGATTTATTTATCTCCATCTCAACTCTAGTGTTTGCCTCCACCTTCCTTGCTCCTGGTTGTGACTCCTGGGCCAGCTGGACTGCCTCTTGCCTGGATAGTTCCATCCATCATTTGAAACACTAGTGTCTAGAAGGATTTTTCATCTTCAGCAGTCCTGCCTGTGTTTCAATAGCATAGTTAAGAGTGACACTAAGTATTGTTCCTACTTGTAAATTAAACTAAACTAAACTAAACTAAACTACTCATACTGTACAATCAAAATAGTTTGTGTAGGTGTTATCAATGAAATAAATGCTTTGATGAAAAGACCAACTTTTTCAGGTAGATCAGACCTGGCCAGTTTATTAAAAAAAAAAAAAATAAAAAAACCCCTCCAATTTTCAGCATGGGAAACAGTAATAGTTACAAGACATAGTTAATTTTAAGATAAAGAGACATTCACAAAACCACTTTCACATTGTGTCAACCAAATATTTTCACAGTGTAGAAGGTGAGTCTAAGACAGAATATCAAAGAAGCAGTAAAGAGAACAAGTACAACCAGCTCATTCTTGTGAGAAAATAAATCTACCAAATCCCAGAATATTTCAGCACGCTAAATGACTTTTTTTTCCTAGTACTATGTCTCTGTGTGTAAGCAGCAGTAGGTTTGAGGTTTCCTTTACAAGGAATGCAGGAATTCTCTAAGTGTCATCACAGCTTCCATTAAGACATCATGTATTTGTACCAGATTGGAGAATAGAAACTGGGTACCTAATTGTCATGAGTCTTTCTTGTCCCATGTCTAAAATTCTTTTACTCAATCTGGATGGACTGCTTCTATTTTCAAAATGCCCACAGAAATCCTGCATTTATTTGTATGTAAAGAAGCATTCATTACAAACAAAAAAAACCCAAATGAGCAAAGCCCCCCCCAAAACCAAACAAAGACACACCCTCCCCCCTGCTTTCTCCCCTAGAAAAAAAAAAAAAAAAAAAAGAGAATGAGAAATATGGGAGAAGGAAAAGAGGAAACTAAAGTGTGTAATTTTATGTATTGGAAAGGAAAAAAGACTCATGTTGAAGCCTCCCAAAACTAACTTGCCTTGAGCTGACTATAAATAGAGAAGGTTTTTATTTTCCACATTTCTTGAGGCATTTCTCATTTCATTCATGGTCCTCAAATAGGCTTTTGTTTTTTGGCTGTTGGCTTGTAGGCTGTTTTGTTTATTTGGTTGTTTGGGTTTTTTTGGGAAGGGTTGCCTTTTTGTAGAATGAATAGGAAATCGGATTAAAGCATCTGTTTGTGTTGTCACTATGCTGACCCTTCACAGATTTTAACCTATGTTTTTTTTGTGCAGATGACTTTCAGCTTGGTATCCCGGGCTATCAGCATTGTAATCTGTGAGATACCCTGGCTGTCCCTATTATGTCGAAAAACCTCCTGACACAGCTGCTCCAGCCATTTCAGCCCAGCAAGATAAGTGCTTACACAAGGAGGGAGAGTAAGGAAGAAAAGGCCATTTCCATTTGAAACAGCAAGAGAAAAACGTCAAACTTCCACCATGGTTAATAATATTTATCTCTGTAGAATAAAAAAAAAAAAAAAAAGGAAATACTTAAAACCATAATACTTAAAACCATACCTGGATAATGGTACAGCGGCAAAACACACTGATTTCAGGAACTCAGTGGTCAGCTTTCACATAATTAGAAATTTTGTTTTAGACATCAGAATGCAGCTGCCGAGGTGATGCAGAATTAATTATGTTGGAAAATTAGATTAGCTCACCACACTAGGAATCTCCATTAAGAGTCCTAATGATTAGGCAGAAGACATGGTCTATTGGAAGAAATAAAAACAGGGTGCAAGAAAGATCATCCATTGCTTATAATAATTTTCTCTGTCACATTCAATCAATGGAATTCATGTGCTGTAGGGTCAGGAATGGGATGTTTCTTATGTCCTTCCTGGGTGACCCTGTGGAACCTCTGAACATTTTATGCTCCCCATCTCTGAAATGTGACCATTATTGAGAACTGGCCAAACCAAAGCTGACAAAACACAGAGCTACAAAAGATGTGGAACCATTTCAAATGTTAACAAAAATTTGTCTAATCAACAATTCTATTTGTTTATCATTTTTGTTCAATAATTTTTTGTTTTGTTTTGGTTTGGTTTTTTAATGCATGTATATATTTCTCTTTCTGTTGACTCTATGAGACCTTTAGGAAAATTAAGCCAAATGCAGAAAAGGACTGTTTAGAAGGTAACTAATTCCCAGCAAACTTCATGAAAGTATAGACCTATATAAAAACATAGACCTGTGAACAGTGCCTTAACAAATATAAAGGGTTTGTGTGTGAGCATAAATAAATGCCAGATAATCCACAAAGAAGTGTGCATCAAATAAAGACATTTTCATCTATATTATCCTATGCCAAAGACATCAGACCATAAGAAGAACCTTTAAGGGAACCAGAATGCACAAAGTTTGCAGGTGATGGAAGGACTCTCTTGGCAGTGTGGTTTTCTGTGGAGCCATGGAGAGGGTGATCTACAGTGTCCAAACCCACGGGTAGCTCTGACATGAGGACAGATCTGTGCAGTTTAACTGGAAGATATTCCAATGACAAGTGAATGCTATGGGAGAGGCTTGAGTTTGAACACTGACTAGTGTCACTGTATAAGAGTTTATCCCACTCACCACTACCTAAACAGTAGGCAGCAGTTCCCAGTGCAATATCCTTTATTTCCCTGACAAAATAATTAATTGGAAAAAAATTAGGTGTGTGTAAAAAAAGGCAGAAACTGTTAGCATAGTTCAGTGAAGTACGAAAAGTCCCAGAGGCTCTAATCCAAACATCAATGGCTTTGGGGGCATCTTTTATTTTTTTTTTAATTCTTTTTTAATAAGAAGGAAAAATGAAAGAAAGCAGTAAAATATTTTTTTTTTAAAAAGTTAACCCTTTATTCACAAAAAGAATTGTGTTTGTAATAAAAGTTAAAAAATGAAAGCTTAATATATAAAAAATTTCCAGTAGTTAGATTTGCAGCATATAATGATTAATTGTTAATGGACCTTAGGGCAGAAGTTAAATGTTTACTGTCTAACTGGTCTTTCCACTAAGTCACCACTTTTTTATAAATGTTTTCCTGCCCCTTGGGTTATGTTATTTCAAGCAACTATTAAAACTATGTATAACTTTAAGGATCTATTAAAAGTTGAAGGGAGAGACCACTTATTTTATTAAAGAAGCATTTAAATAAGATATTTTTAAAATTTCTGATCTATTTTTTTCTTGTATTCTGTATACGTGGATTTCTGTTTTATTTAGCTTATTTCCCCCCAAATTTCTTGATATTTGTTCTACCAGAACCCAGTTTTCTGTGATAAGACTAATTATAAGTACATCAATTGGATCTAAAATTTTAGGAAAATCACCTTTGCTAAATAGTGGCATACAATGGTGGCAATAATTCAGGGATATTTCTTCTTCAGTGAAAAAATAAAGTATCATCTCTATATATGAAGATTTTAGGTCAGAGCCTTAGGTAAATTTCTGCAAATCCATTCAATTCTTGTTTAGATTGCACAGATATTTACAGTTTGAATTGGTCCCATTAATTTTGATAGAGAACACATGATGGTATTTACCCACATTAATACATGAGGGTTACAGTGCTCATGAGACGTGATTATGCCAGTTACTTCAAATTCTTACTGATTAAAATATTGCTGCAACACCATCATTTTTTCAGGGGGACTAAAAATCCATAGCTGCTGATCATCGGACTGAAATACCCCTTCTGTCCACAGCTAAAACAGCCTCAGCTGCTTATTAGTCAGACAGTAAGGTATGCAAGGCTTGGCCCCAGCACATGTAGCATTCCCATTGGTGCAGCCTCAAAGGACTGCATCCCACTCACCTGGTTTTCCTTAAGGTACAAGTCCTCCCTCCTACCAGCCAGGATCACTGCTGTGAGGAGATAGAAAATCAGGTACAGGATTTTCTGTGGGCACATTGACAGCTGAAGGGCAGAACTCATGGCAGAATTCACTCTTCTGGTGAATACCTTAGGCTCATCAGTTAGTGCCAGAAGAGGGAACACCAGTGTTCCCACTGGTTTCAGAGACACTGCTCTCACCAGACTCTACTTATGGGACTCCTCTTTGCAAAGTTGTGCTCTTCACTTCAGCAGAATCAAGTTAAAGCTGGTTAACCTCTGACTTCTTCAGCTTTCCCTTCTTAAGATGCAAATAGTCTTTTTATTGGTCTTATTGAAGTGCTATGTGACTGAAAACATTCCTGCAAGAAAGGCATATGATCCCTAGAAAAAGGTATTGTATATGCCAATCTATGTATACAGCATTATTTATAAATGCTTTAGCAAGTGGGTAACTTGCTTTGGGCTTTTTCTGAATAGAAGTTTCTATATAAATGCAAATTATTTATTTCTAGTAGTAATATTTGTTTTTCAGGCAAGTTTATTTTGCTTTTGTTTTCTGGCTCTGAAAACCCAACAGATTCCACTTCACCTGCATTTAATTCAAAGTTTGTTTCACTTATGCCCACAATCTCCTTGTTCTATAGAAGAAATTGCTTTCAATTACACATATATCACAGCACTTAAACATTAGTCTCACTTTCCTTTGGTTAATAACTCACCTTATATTCTAACATCCATCAACATAAAATCAGCATAACAACTTTTATGAATCCTTTTATCATCAACACATTCCAAATGCTTATACAATTCACACTACAGATTCACATAGGAGCTGGCTTAATAGCCCTTTAAGTTGCTATAATGTTCACATCCTTTCAATCATAGAATTATAGTTCGTGTTTTCAGACAAGACCCTTTTTAGCCATTTTAGGTTATTATCTTGTATTTCTTTACACCCCTCAATCTGCATCTGCATGTCAATGGAGCTGGTGCAAATTGGTGTGAAACCACTGTTTTTTATAGCGTTGCTCTACACTTGCACCAGCATGAATGATTGAAACAAACATGGGCACTGGTAGCACTTTGTGGGAGAAGGAGACTGAGGAGGTGGAAGAGGGAATGGATTCCACAAGACTCCTGTAGTTTTTCACCAGGTAGCAGACTTTCTGTGCTTTAATTTTGAAAGAGATTTCTTTTTCTTAGCCAAAACATCTTGCCCGCCCACATTTTTCAGCCATGGGTTGTTGCACAGAGCTAAAGCCATTGTTTTTACCATGAGATTTTCATTCCTCTTGTTCACTCTCCTTATCTGAACACAGCTCTGTGGCTCTAAGGTCTGGTTCCCCATCAGCGACACACGTACACCTCCTATTGAAGTCAATGGGAGTCGCATGCACATCTGTCAGGATAATCAAGTCCCAAGTTTAGTATCACCATCAATTTGAGGCTTAATTTTATCATTTCCCTAGGCCATCTGGGCCTTTTCCCTGTTGGAGTTTTCACAGTGACTCTATCTTTTATTCTCTTCTACTTCTGTCCCATTTAAACAACTCTTTCTTTTTTGAGGGTATTGCTTTTCCACACCTCTCCTCTTCCCTCTCCCCAAACCAAACTTTATTCCCATAGTCTGTACAAAAGCCCTAGAAACAGCCACAAGTAAGTTGTGACAGAGAGACTGCTAAGACTTTTTTCAGGCATTGTTGGCTAGTATCCTGCTCTATTTTTAATTAATAGCAATTATTAATTCATTAATTCATGCTGCATTAGCACCTCAAAGCTCTATTATGAACCCCCATTGTGCTTATTAATGCACACCCACATAACAAGCTGCAAACCTCACGTTTTGGAGTTTTGTATGAATAAAAAATGAAATTACAACTGCGACTATATTAATGGCCTGATTCTTCATTCTTATACATTGTGTATATACCAGAATATCTCAATAGGAGTAAAGAGAAACCAATGCTTCAATATGCTGGATTTAAAAGTATGGGGAATATTAGAGAATATTTTGTTTTACCACAGAATAAGTGAGTTTTCCACACCATGTATGCCACAGTGACAGGGTTCCCCAAAAGACATGTACTTAAATACAGGAATATATCTCCTCCCTGATTATCTCTTCAGAAGACAAATCAATCTACATAGAAATTATCCACTGGAGAACAGAGTTCTAAAACCTTAAAAGCAAGTAGTTGCAAATATATGATGGTGTCAAGCTGTAGCACTTTTACGTATTTCCATGTTTTTTGTTGTCCAAATGTTGTTTGTGAATCCTTAAATGCTTGTAAAAATTTATTGAATTCATTAAGATAAGCCTGCAATAATGAAAATAAGCCACTGTTATTCTTTGCCTAATATCTTATTATGTTATTAGATAATTGGGAGCCTAAATTATGTCTTGAGACCACATTTGTGTTGATTCTTATCCCCTACTGATTAGAAGAATGTTGTCCAAACAAATTTTTTCTTTTCTTCCTTGTTTCTTTTTTCTCTTTTTTTTCCTTTTTTTTTTTTTTTTTGTGTTTTTTTTTTTTTTTTTCTGTTTAGAAGAGACAAAACCCAGAAAAAGAAGAAGTTATCGCGACTCTTTTAACCCCAGAAAGTCACACATTCAAGGGTCAATGCAGCTCCCCAAATAATGGCATATAATGATTTGGTGGAGAAAATTTTCTTACTCTGAGTTGTAAGATAACAGTAAAAATCTTCCTAGAAGGGGATGAAGGTCATAGTTTGCATACAAATGATAACAAAAAGATATTTGAATGTGCAAGTCTGATTGGACACCAGAGGAGCGACAGTTTGAAGTGAACACTGATCTACTTTGATGCTTTCAAAAGCTCTCTTACACTCTTCCCCTTATATGTGACCTGTACAAATATTTGGCCCATACAAATATTTGGTCCTTTCTTCATAAGCTAGATTTCCAAATTTATGTACCCAAAAGTCATTGTCAAGCAGTTGGATCTTTCTGCTGTTCACAATTGACAGACCAGACCTCTGGAATTTAGAGTTCTCTAACAAAATTGTCCTTCAGAAAGATTTGAGGATTACCATATTAAAGTGTATAGGATACCAAGCACTGTGGCAATAGGAGCTCTAAGAATAACTTAAACATGCCTGAAAATATGCAATATGTCCAGATAAAATTTAGGATCAAAAGACTCCATCTTCCAACAGAAAGGATTTTTGTAGGCAGTCAGTTTCCAAAGCTGAGCTCAAAACTATATGTTTCCTTAAGAATAAACTGTTCCAACCAACAAATAATTTGTTATTTGGGATATAATTTGTTCATAATTTTTTCATAATTTTTTGAGTTGGTGGTTCAAGGACACCCTTCTTTCTTTGCACTACAAGGAAATTAAGCTGGGAAGTACAGCTTAAAAACTTACTTAAAAACAACTTTCACTTGTAAAACTTAAAAGTGAAAAGGTTTTCTCTTCTTTGCTTAGGGATGACTGGCATGGGTAATTTCAAACCTTTTTATTTTTTATTGGATTATCTCTATGGTAGTGGAAATTGGGGACAATCTCCAAAGAGGTTATCTAGTGTAATTTTTAAAGTCTCATATTCTAATATCCAGGTAACACTGTACTCCTGTCATCTGTCCTGGTTGTAGAAGACCACCAACATCTCTATGTTATTATGAGACTCCAGAATTTAGATTGGACATGCAATTTTTCAGACATAATTTTTTGATTTTGATGTGATGTCTCAGCCATCACCACACCTGGGAATGTGGAGATCTTTGATTGTCTTGAAACATATGGAGAATTCTGCATCCTCCAACGTTTCTTCTTCCTTCCCTCAAGCCCTGGTGTGAGGAGAAGTGGGATGTACAGCATCAGACTGTAGCATCAGAAACACTGTTCAAGATGCTACTGATGCTTTTGAGCTCCCCATATTTTTGTTCCAGGTGAATTTCTGAAATTTTTACCCCTAGGGAGGAGCTGGAAAATAGGGTGCTGCTCTCCCAGTGATGCCACAGAAGCCACAGACAACTTCACCCACCCCCTCTTAATAGGTTTTTTTCCTCCCCTGTTCTTTCCCCCTTTTAGCTACAGCAGTAAGTGCATTAAAGAAGTACATTTAGGTCACTTCAGACCAGAACATTAAAACAAATGCTGATAGTTCAAGGTTAATAGATGCATAAAACAAAAGTAATTCCATGTCAAAACTGAGATGACAGGTGATTTGACTTGAGACTGCCTTGCAATCACTCTTTTACATGTGCTCAGTACTGAGACTGGCGGAAGGTGTTATGTTTCTGACATTTACTTGTCAGAAAGGTATGACAATAGAAATTGTTTCTATCTCTGCTGGTCCCAGATGTTAACCTTCTAGCTTTATTTTGTAATTGGGGTACCACGGAGCTTTAACATTTTCTATTGATTCAATAGAAGCGATAACATTTCCAATCATAAGAAGGCATTATAGAAATATCAGGCAATTCACATATCAAAATGTTTGATAGCTGGGCTCACCACATTAATTTCTGTCACCTTTTCTAGGAACCCTTTATCCTCTTTTTAATACTGAAGGACACCTGAGAGTAGTTTCTGTCACTTTTATTGTTCAATAAAGTAGACAAAAGTTTCAATTAACAACCAAGGAGCCTCTAGGAAAATATGAATGAGAGTATATTTTATTCATTTTACTGTATTTTTACATTTTTACATTTTTTCTAATGCACCAGCTGTGACTTCTAAGCCACACTTCACAGGGGAGAGGGGGAAAATTGATATAAGATTATACAGTCTGAAGGCCATATTTTTAAAACAACTTTGATTTAGCTGTGGAAGTCAGGTGTTACAAATATTTTGAAAATTCAGCCTTGCCTCTGGATGACAATGACTTAAAGACTGATATGACTGTTAAGGTTCAATTCAGATTAAAAAAAAAAAAAAAAAAAAAAAAAAGAGAGCAAATATAATATGTGGTATGTATTATGCTAGGAATAATGTTTAAGGTTGGTATCCTTTGTAAAGCAGTGCCTTTCACCAGCATTCTGTTTAAAATCTTGTAGTCTTGTTCTACATTTAGATATTTTGGGCCATTTAAGAAGCAAAGGCTGACCTGCTACATCCCAGTGCCATTTCCATGCCACACATCCTCTCCTGCAGCCAGCACTGCCAAGATCATAGATATCATGGCCAGACTGTCATTTGACCCTCAAAGAAACTCTCTGCAGAAATAATCCCTTCAGGTTTTGATGCAATGGCCAAACATTCCTCCAATCCAAGAGGTGTAAACACAATATCCCTCCTGGTCAAATTGTTCCTTGAATACACTGTGCTACACCTCTGACTTAACAGCTGGTGTTACTCCCTTTCTGCAGGTCTGAAGTCCTCCTGACTTCATACAGCTTTAAGACTACCTTGGTTATCACTCATTTCAAAGGATGTGTCTGAAAAGAAAGGCCAGTAATGAAACAACTAATAATTTCTACTTGAAATCTCTGTTTCTTTGTGGTTTTAATTTCAAATCTGCACATATATTCTAGAACCAATATTAGAGTCTAAAAAAATTTTTATGCATTTCCCTGAAGGTTGTAAAACACCTCAACAGCACTTCTCGTTCCCTCTTCTTCCCTTCATCTGCAGTTGTCAAAGAAGAGAATTTAGATACAATTTCAATCCATCTAAAATCTATCAATGTATAAAACAAGATAACTATTCCAGAATGTAACAAATATAAGCACGGTACAATAGGCATGAAAACATTTGTTAAATATTGGAAATAAACACTCCTTAGCAATGTTCAAGCTGCCTGTCACAATGATTGCATCTGGTATTAGTTGTTTTATTTTCTTTTCATTCTCATAGCAGGACATACAAGTGCTGTGAAAGAGAAGCCTTGCCTCATGTTGAGAAGCCAAATGGCCTTTTTTCCACCCTTCTTTTCCTTTTTTCAGCAGAGGCTCAATCTACTTACATGTAAAGGGAGCTGTAAAATCAGCTGGTTACCACATAACAACTCACATCTTCTGTGTGGCTTGCTCCACAAGGACTTTCTTAATGATTTTGACCAAAAGACTCTCTTCTCTTCAAATTTCTTCTCCCCCATCACAATGTGAACCATCAGTTCCCTGAAACACAAATCAACACTTGTGGGCAAATGTTTTGTGGTTAAAGAGCAGCTCTTAAGGGTAAGGGGTGCCTATCACTCTCAGAGATCCACAGTAAGGATATATCAGGTAACATCACATCAAAAATGATGATGGGCTGAGATTTGGGTTATTTCAATGTGACTGATGATTTCTAGATGATATGGGGATTGGGGAAATATTGCAGTAATTTTAAAGAGTGAATGAGTCAAAACTGATAATGAAGACATTAAAAAGATTTATTCTTTACATAATTATAAGTCTAATTTCAAATATAAAACACAATGGGCTTTTTTTTACTTAAACCATAAGACATTTAACCTGAAACCATTGTGTGAAGCTTTATATGAATAACAATGAAAATATTAAAATAAAAAGAGTTAAACTAAGAATCAACATTTTTAAAAATTAGAATTTTATAATAGTTTTTCCTGTATCTGTAGGAAGATTTATAGAGAAAATCTAATGTTTCATAATATTTCAGAAGGCAATATCTTTCTTTTGTAAAAGTGGGGGATGAAACCAAAAGTACCTATTGCCATTACTGCTGCAGTTGAAATTCAGCCCAGTTTCTTGATGATGATCAAATCCCAAAGGATTTAAAAGGGACTCATTGCTTTTCCAACTTATTTTATTCATAGCTCAGGAACATGATAGGGAAGGTTTTAGGACCAATGAAAGCACCATCTCTGTTGGCAGATCTCAGCATTGGCTTTCCATCAAGCATTCTAACACCAAAATACCCTTTGCTCTATCAATTGTAATGTTCAAAAAAGATAACCATCATTAAATCCTGATTGTTAATATAGCAATTATAATTGCTTACCAGGCAAGATAAGAGGCCAGGATCTCTGAAAAAGCAGTTTGTTGCACTTCTCCAGTCTCTTCTTAGCTCTTTATATGAGTATGTATATATAGATATATGCAAATATATATATAGATATGTGTATATATATGGGAGTGTATATATATATGTATATATTTCAGTCCTTTGCATATTTAAAGATAACCATCCACACAACACAATAATTTGATGTACATTTAGGGGCAAGAAGGACAGTTTTTCAGTGAGTGGACCTTTTGTATTTCATGAACATATGGTTGTACACTGTATATCAAATGGACTGTCCAAAACCTGAATCATTTAAAAGTCACCATCAGTGGTGAAAAGGTCTGGTTATATTTCATATTTTGTCTCCTTTGACTTTAGGTTTTATGACATTCATGTATAACCCAAGGTTACTTATTACTTTGTTTCAACTTGCAAATACAGATTTGATCCAGTTTGGGCTTCTGAACTGCCTTCAAAAAATTATTCCTATAAAAGCTCTAAAGAACAAGGTAATGAACCTATAGCTTTCAGGAAAGAAAAAAAACAACCAAAAGTTTTACCTTCAAACAACAATTGAAAATATAAATTAAAAGTATTTTCTTTTTAATATCCATTTTTATCCACATATTTTAGCCTGGCTTTTCCTATTATTTTATTATTATTGTTCAATAATCATTTTTTCTTTTAAATTTTTTTTTGTATGAAAAAAGAAAATTAAATACTTCAAGTTTTCTCATTAAAAAAAAAAAACCCAAACTCTAAAACAAGTTATAAATAAAAAGTGTGAAATGTTCTTTTACTTTTTTCCTTCATCTTATGGAAAATATTTTTCCCCAAAAGGACATGCCATTATAGGCCAAATCATGTTTCAAAAAAGAAGAAAGGCAACAAATAATATATCACATGCATAAGATGCATTTCATTTAATGACTGTGAATGCAGAGTGGAATCACAGGCCAATTCAAGATGTAAAAATATATGTGAAATATATTAAAATGGTCCTAATGGTATCTAAGGATTTTCACATGCCCTGGGGTCCATGGAATCAGTGTCCACCAACAGCACACGGTGAACACGTACAAGAAAGTGAGATGAGCCATGGTTTCCAGCAAAGACACAAAGCTTCCCACCACTTAATGAGGTGAATTGGCATTTCCAGTGAATGAAAGTCTCCTCTTTCAAATGGGTGATCTGAGCAAGCAACTTAATTAAAAGAGATGAAAATCCTTGGTGGAAAAATTACACAAAATACGAAATTCTACACGTTCTAGTCTCATTCCAGTGTCTCAGACACTTTATAAATTATCCCTGCCAAGGAGAAGAGAACTAAATGGAATACAGCCAGAGAGTCTGAGGGAGTTTTTGCTTTTCTTCCTTTATACTTTTGCTGGAAAAGTTGCATTTCTTGGGCTCAGTGATCTGTTTTGGGACTCTCTGTGCACGTACCCTTGGCACTTTCAGGTCTCACTCCGAGGGTCAGAGTTACTGTTTTTTGTTATGGACAGGCAGTGCTGCACAGGAAGATATAATTTCTCAGATAAGCTGTGCAGGAGCCATGGAGAGCAGTGACTATCAGGTCTAAGATCTTGAATTTGATTTTGTGTTCTTTGGAGAGCTAGTCCATGGAGCAGAGCGTTAAGGTCATATGCTTTCAGTTTCAAGAGAACTTTTTCTTAGTCAGGGGTGTTCTACTGAACTTATTATTAAGTTTTGTTTTGAGAGAAATAGAGTTCCAAATGTACTCTGCTATTGTCAATAATCAGTTGGTCCTCCTCTCTTGAACAGACTCTGGGATTTTACCTGATGTAATGAATGAAAAAATAATAATGAAATTATGTAGATGGGAGGTGAACTGTATAATCAAACAAGATTGCATATAGGGAGGTACAGGAAGATTTAATTGCGGAGAAGTGAACAGAATTAAAAATGTTTCTGGACTGGAATGAGGACTAATGCAACATTCTGCATGTACATAGGATTGGTTTTAAGTATAAGGAAGTAAAATTAAAATGAGTGGAGTTATTTAAGTAATTAGGAAGAGGACATAATGTGCAGAATCATGGCCTAAATGTTGTATATAAATTTTATGCATTACATTAGAAAAGTTATTACTGTTGCGACTAAGCAAGGATATGTCAGATTTGTCTGCTCTTAATTATGCAATAGCATCCATCTACAAACCACTGCGGGTTTTGCCTCTAGTAGAAAAGCAGTATGTAATTAAGGATGATATAACTAGTGCCTACACATGAAAAGATTTAATTATCTCCTCTCCCTTTTCAAGACTAGTCTTCTTTTATTGCTTCCCATCTTTGGTCTTAGGTTAGCCATACCTCCAATCTCCAACCCAAGACACTTTTATGCAAAGCTCTGTCCTTCTACCTTTAGTTTCAAGATTTCTTGTCTGTTGCAGCTTTTCTAGGTTTATTCTTTCCTCAGGGCTGTTCTTGTAAGAACCTGCCCCCAAAGGCAAGGGTAATCCAGGTTCTTATTAATAGATCTCTTGGGGCAGATGAGAGTGAAAAAACACTAAATGGTTGGTGTTTGTAAATATATATATATATGGGGTTTATTTTAGGACAATTTGGTTGCATTGGAAATCAGGTATGTAAGCATATTTTGATTATTATTATTGATAGTAATACAGTGGTATGAAAGTGTAAAGATATTATTTAAGAAATTGTGTAAGAGAAAAAAATGGAAGATAGGAGGGAAGGGAGGGAGGGAAAAGAAAGAAAGAAAGGAAAGAAAGGAAAGAAAGGAAAGGAAGAAAGGAAGAGAAAAAGAGAGAAAGAAAAGAAAGAGAGAAAGAAAGAGAGAAAGAAAGAGAGAAAGAGAGAGAGAAAGAGAGAGAGAAAAGAGAGAGAGAAAGAAAGAGAGAAGAAAGAAAGAAAGAAAGAAAGAAAGAAAGAAAGAAAGAAAGAAAGAAAGAAAGAAAGAAAGAAAGAAAGAAAGAAAGAAAGAAAGAAAGAAAGAAAGAAAGAAAGAAAGAAAGAAGAAAGAAAGAAAGAAAGAAAGAAAGAAAGAAAGAAAGAAAGAAAGAAAGAAAGAAAGAAAGAAAGAAAGAAAGAAAGAAAGAAAGAAAGAAAGAAAGAAAGAAAGAAAGAAAGAAAGAAAGAAAGAAAGAAAGAAAGAAAGAAAGAAAGAAAGAAAGAAAGAAAGAAAGAAAGAAAGAAGACTATAAACATATAAGCACCCATGGGCCTCACAATGAGACTTGATTGTTGCAATTTAGATATTTGTTGGTTGAACTGATGAGTTTTGAAGTGGTGATTGTCATCTTGATCACTCAGGAGTCAAGTGAAAAAACCAGAATATGAAATCTGACGGGTTGAAATGCTCTCAGGTTTGGTGGGAATATCCAGGTACCTCTGGTAGAAGGCCCCAGAAATGAGTCTGGGGGTGCTTTGATAGTCTTTGATGGGTTTCGACACCTTTTAAGACGTGACAGCTTCATGGTGTGTCAGTGCAGTTGAGCCAGTTATGCCCTAACAGAAGGGATAAAAACCTTCAAGAGGAGTTTTACAATTGAGCTGTGCAAGGGAGGACATTGCCATGATAAAAAACACCATCCCACCTTACAGGATTTGCCTTTTATTGGACTCAAAGCCAAGCCTATAGGCTCTGGTGGTCATCGTTCATCCCCTCTGTCTTATACAGAGCAGAGGCTTGTCAAAAATCCACCTTCTCCCCCTGTGCATGTCACTGACAAAGGTGCCCCAATACCAACCTCTGAGGGGCACCACTCACCACACAGTTCTGCACGTGGACATTTGACCCACTGACTACAGCCCTTTGATTGTGACCTTCAAGGCAGCAATTCCTTCACCCAGTGGTCCAGCTGTCAAATCTCTCCTGTTTACAGACAAGGATGTCCTGAAAGGCACCCTCAAGTGCTCTGCACAAGTCCAGGTAGCTGATGTCAGTTGCTCTGTTCTTGTCCACCCATGTCACAGCCCCACCACACAAGACCATCAAATCTGTCCCATGCACATAAACATCAAATACAGTGACTACATGAAATACAGAGCAGTCAGAAATTTCTGTTACTCAGGCAGGAAATGGTTACTTCAGTCACAATTACATACAGGGAAAAGTATGATTAGGGCTGCTAGCAAACTAGCCTGCAAGAGCATACACTGGTAGAAGATTTTGACACAAGCCTGTATTACCTTATAACATATTATCATTTCTTATGGTTCCAAGGTCAATGTCTCTTTCTCAAATAACATTTTGGACCTGTAATTGTTCATCTACATGCCAGCAATTATGGGCGAATTGATCAGCCAGTAATTAATGCTACGCTATTACACTTTTTAATTTGTAGATTATGCAGCTGCAAGCGTTCACACATTTTTAATTTGTATATTATACAGCCACAAATGTTTACAATGCCCTTTTTAATCTCCTTACACTACCAGTGCCATTATTCACTATAGATTAATGATACACCGAATGCTGAGGTTTATTTCATTTACCACTCTTACCAAGAGAGCTGTTAACATTAGTGTGCTCTATTACTTAATGTCTTACTGCAGCTGCTAGTGAGCATTGGTTACCCTTTAAAATATTACCACTTGGATCTTTTCTCTCTTTCTCCTTTTTTTTCCCCCTCTCCAACACTCTTGCTACTGACAATATGACTCTGTGGTAATATTACACTTTATTTCTAAATTTATTTCAAGAGTTTTGTTCCAAGGTGTTTCAATCTTTTATTGCAAACAATGGTACCTCCCTAGCCCTGTACGTTTTGCATTTCCCAGACTGTTTTTCCTTACACTGTTCCTCTGTATGCCTTTACTCTCTCTCTTCATGTTATATTACAAACTGGGCAGCTAGCCCATAGCCTTACTTTAGGGAAACATCCCTGTTCAGGACAACATTTCAGCATGTCTTTAACTTAAAACATATGCTCCAATCTATACAGAACCTCTTGCTTACATTGTTTACTTGAATAGGACACTATGAAAGTAATTGTTCTTGCCACAGCCTTAATTCAGAGTCTACCAACGCCAACAAGAGCCTCATCTATTACACTCAGAGAATTTAGGGAAGTGCTTAATTTACTGTTAATATGCCCATGCTGTTGCTTCCTCTTGTAAAATGATTTGTCATATACAAATTAAAGTCTTAAAATCTTAAACTGGCTCAAATCATAAAAAGCTATTTCACTTGCCAGGCTCTTATTTAAAAGTACAAGCAAATTACTTTGCAATATATATATTTATGTATATACATACACAAAAACTTATACATATTTATATTTATATATAACAAATATTCTACTTATTGTTGCTGCATTGTTATTTGCACTTTCATTTAAGATAAATGTTATCATTTCCTCTAAACCATACCAAGCAAAATGGTTGTCTTCTTTCCATCCTTTTTCAGATGGTATGAAATGTTTTCAAATTAAATATAAAAATAAAATAATAATCAATTGTTTCATTGTCCCCACACAAGCAAAAGAATTAAACCACTTCCATGAAAAGTCTTGTATTTATAGCCTTGGTGAAGTTCTCCAAAATAAGAGATGGCCAAATCTATGACCAACTAGACATCCAGAACCTACCTTTAGACAACTTTGGCAAGTATTTCATTAGAAACATCCTTTGATGTTTGTTTCTTCTCTTTTTTTTTTTTTTTTTTTTTTTTTTTAAACAAAAAATCAAAATGCTTTTTGTTGAAATATCTGTTGCTTTTTCAAAAGCACATCCTGAAGGGTGAAATACAGCTGAAGAACTTGTCTCTTAAGGGAAGGTGCAGCCCTTGATGAACAATTCTCCTAAAAATCATAGCAAATTTTCAGAAGTCAAATATCCATTTTAAATCCACTCAATATGTTCCATGAATTGTTTTCTTCAAAACTATTTTTCCCTTTAACATGTAAATGACACAAAAATCCTAATTTCCTCTTGAAAAGCAGTTTTGAAAGGCAAAAATTCAACCAGTCCTAGTCAATGGCATCACAGTGATTTACACCAGTTCAAGATTAGTACTCATTATTGTACTCATATGGGCATTGCAACGATTAGTGTTTGCAACAGTTCACTGAAAAGCTAAAGTTATTACACAATTACCTCTCAAAATCTTAATCAGTGGCACCTGAGATAGATCATATCTCAAAGATTACCCTCAGCTGAAAAAATTCCTGAAGGGTCTCAAATACTGCTATTGATACTTATAAAGTCTTCCAGAGGGGTCTTGTTAATAAGCAACTGTAGAAAAATATAAACATTTGTGCATAGTATTACTTTAGATTAAAAGCTTAATAAACTCTGGGGTAAAAACAAATAAATATTTTTCGTGAAAATATTTGTACTTCAAATTGATCTAACTTTTTTCTCTTGGGCAGCATAAAGCTTCTAAAACAGGCAGACTGAAGTACAATCTCCTTCCTCAAGCCCCAGAAAACAGCCATCTAATGTGTCCCAAGATTTTTGCCAGTGACCAGCGCTCGAGTGGGATCCTGATTTCCTTAACTGAACTGATGCCCTCATCCCTTGGCTGAGGAAAAACTGATAGATTTGTCACTGGTAAGAAGAGACAGGGTTTTTAACTTCTTCTGAAAGTACTGGGTTTTTACATTTGTTCTCCTGAGAAAAGTCTATATTTCCAGCAGAGTGTTTCAAGAAAGCTAACCCAGTCCAGGGAAATTCACTGACACCATCAAAAGAACAAAGAACCTTCCAGGCAGGTATGGAAAGCACAGTTCTGTGTCTTGCTGGCTGAAGGTAGCACTTAGGTGCTGTTTTGATGCCGTTTAGCAGAATGACAACTTTTCTGAGCATAATTTTGATGTCCCCTGCTGTCACTATGTGCTAATCATCCCCACCTTTCAGGCTCCTTCCAGGCAAGTTTGTCATAACAATTGCATATCTCTTATTTTTTACTTTTTTCTAATGATGAATTTTTTTTGGTTTTTTTTAGTGTTTCTGACCCTTATCCCCAAATTAGCTATAAAATTACTAGTTTCTATTTATTCTTCACCAAAGAGATTCTCTTGGATTTATCTTTGCCACATGTAGCTAGCTTTCTCTACCTAGAAAGGTTGTTCAGGAAATCCTTAGACCTGTCATTCTGGGGACACTAATGTAACTGTAAGAGTAATAATACTATCCTTTGCCCATTTGGCATCGGTAGGATTTTTTTCCCAAATAACTTCCAGACAGGGAGTAAAATGACTGGAATTTCCCTGAGCCCTGAAAATTAGTTTCTTCTCTTTCCCATACCCCACATCTCTTTCACTACTGAGATTAAGAAGTTTATAAAATACAACTTGTTACAGTCATGAGGGATTACTACTATATATTATCACTCACAGCTCATTAACCCTGAAGCCCTGCTAACTAAGAAAATCCTGTCTAATGAGGTTTCCTTCACTGCACTAAAGAACAAAAGGTCTCAAAGTTTTGCCTATTACCAATCTCCCTCACATTATTTTCCTGTAATTAAAATGGAACTTTACAGACACTAAAATATGAACCTGAATACCTTCTACTCAAGAAAAAATATATTTTTTCTTTTTCTAAGTTTACAAAGGATCTTTGAGCTGATAAATAGAAGGGGATTGCATTTCTAGTATTTTCTATCTTTTATCACATCTAAAAAAATCCTATCATTTGAAATAAAGGATATGACTTCTAGGTATATTATGCCTAATTCTGTTTTGGTGTGAGCATCCCCACCTTTCAATGACATTAATAGAATGTCAGGCTAGTTTTTTCTGGGTTAAATTAGGATTCTTTGTCAAGAATTTCGAAAGCAACTGGACAACTTGTCAGGTATCCCAGTGGCAAGTGTCATGGAACAGTCTAAATTAGATTGTCTTGACAGGAGGAAAAAAAACCTAAATCTATTTACTATTATTTACATTATAGAAGTACTTAGTGGATAAAAAAGGGATTGAGAAACTCACTCCAAGACTTCTGAGACAAAGAAAATAGTATTACAATACAAATAATATTGCACAATATATTAAATGTCCCAGATTCCAGTGTTAGGTGAGCATCTGAATATCTTTGTGTCTTATATATTTTTTAGAAAGGAAATAGGCAACAATTCCTCAGTAGTTCATCAATCAATGAACAAATTTTATGGTTTCAAGCCAAAGTCTATATATCATGTATTCTTGTGGTATATTAAAATATAAAAATTATTTAAAAGGAAAATCAATTGATAGCATCACAAACTAGAAGGTGTTTATGGATGGAGCTGCAATTCCTTTCAGGTATCCAGTGTTCAAGATTTTCTGTCAGAACCTTCTTAACTTTTCAGGTTGGGAATAGCAGTGCCATAATTGTATAATTTAAATGCTAGGCTAAATTACTCTTGGTACCAGATTGTAGGTTGGTTATCATGCATTCAAATTCAGGTTCCAAAGAAAATAAAGTGCAGCTATTTCACCAAATCCTCCACAACAGATAGTCTGTGAATGACTGAAGTAATTCAGGCACTCCATCCATTTTTATATGTTTAATACCAAAGGCTAGATGAAAAAATGTAAGCAGAGGATTGGTGAGGTGTCAGCAGCTGTTTCGTTATTCTACTGCTTATGATATCTCTGTCACCACTGTCTTCCTTCAAAAATATCACTGTAGGAGCTGGAGATGTTCTGTGTGCTAAGTGGCTGCTAAAAGGCTCGTTACTTAGACAAGGATCTTGCAAATAAAGTTTTAAGTATGCACAGGGTGAGCTGTTTCTGACTTGGACACAATGTTTACTTTCAGCTGATGAAGTCCTTCACAACATAAACTCAGGGAGATTCTGATACTCCACTGTCAGTGATGATTGGTCTGTCAGAAGCTAAAGGAAAGGCTGCTCATGTCAGAGGGAAAATGTCAAAAAAAAAAAGAGGAGAATGCTCATACCCATAACCTCTGTGCAAGGATTTAAAGTGTTAATACCCAAACTAAATTTGAGTAGTCTGTGCTGGCCTCTGAGGTCCATTGTGACCTATGTAAACAATACCATTTCTCTTCATTATTGTTCTAAATTATTTTATTTACATATCTGAAAGTGACTTTGTGTTCACCTCCTAAACCAGGAAGCCCTGTTGCCACCTTGGCTGCTAATGTTCTCTATAGGACACAGACTTTAATTGTAGCTTTTCTCAGATGTAAGAGACAGGCAGCTAAAAATATGATGAATCATAGGCAGATGCCCCCTGCAGAACTTTCCTCAGATAGGAATGTGAAACAAAACAAGAAAAGGCTTTTATGTATCTAGTGTACTTTCTTTACAAAGGACATCCACAGTGACTCAGATTAGTATACAATTGACTGCATCACTAGTAAAAAATGGGACACTCTGAAACCCTCATGTCTATTTTTGGCTATTCTAGTAATTTTGTCTAGTTCATGTAATTGTTCTATTTTTCTTTCCTACCTTTTTTTCTCATGTACTTGTTTCTTTGAGGTGTTTCCAGCGGGGAAGATGGAGCGGGAGAAAGTCTTAAAATGAGCTTAGTAGAAAAGATGCTTAGTGGATTAGGGGACTATAATGATAAATAATAACTACAACTGACTTTCTTCTTTCTCTAGTCTTTCTTCTTTCTTTTCATGGGGAACTATGTCCATTCTTCTAAAATGAGCTTTTGTGAGTGGGACTAAATGACAGTGCTAAGTGAGCAACAAAAGGAAGTTTTTGCGTCTGTGTCTGTTGCCACAGTGATTGGTTATTGGGTGGTCACTCTACTTTGTACCACTTTGGGATTTCTTTTGCTACTCTGGATTATTTAATGGTTTTTTAAAATTTCCTTAAAAAGGAAAAAAAAAAATATTGTCTTACACTAAAGGTTCAGTTCAAACGCCTGAATATTTTGTACTGGTTTTACCTTCCTCAGCTGTGGGGTTTTTTTTTAACATGTTAGCATTCAAAATGTATTTATTTGTTTATCTGTTTGTTTATTTATTAAACCTTGCATTGCTAGATAGCTTTCATGGAAGAATAAATGAAGCACACTAAGTTTTCACAGTCCTGTGCTTCACAGATAGACTTTGGTTCTGAACCAAATATCAGGTCTTAAAACTAAGTATTTCTTCAGCTGACTTTGATGTGATATGGTCTGGTCTCTTCAGGGGTACAGGCACATCTGCAGCACTGGTTTCAGCACCCCCTGTTCCCATGGGCTTACATGGATGATGAAACTAAGCATCCTGCATGAAATAGGATGGATCTTTCAGGCTTTAGGTGCAAGCAGCCCTCTCAAAAAGGGGTCTGCAGCAGACCTGCCAGGTGAGCTAAATAGAAGCCTCCATCCACTTGAGGCCTGTGATAAGCCTCTCTCTGCTCGAACTGGCTTAAATGTACATTGCAGCAGGTTTTATTGTTAACTTCTCTTTGGCCTTCAACAAGTAGTCAATAGCCCAGCAGATTATATTCTCCTCTGCCATCCTGATTGCTGGAAGCATTCATCCAGAACTAAGCCACTACAGTAAACAGAGCAGGGTGCGAATTTTTCAACAAAACACTTTTTCATCAGAAAAAGGTGATTCATCGAAACTGAAACCTTTCACAGAAAAGGGCTGGATTCATCGATTTTTTCATTGTTGTTGTTGTTGTTGTTTTGTGGTGGCAAAAGAAAAAGCTGTGGATTTACTGTTTTTCTTTTAGGAGGTTAAAGCAAATAACATTTTCCATTTTAAAAAGTGTTTGAACAAATGTCAATGCAAGATTATCCTATGAAACGTAATTTAATAACAAAAATTGAGTACTTTTATTTATATTGAAGAAAAAAGTACTCTTCCTCCCTTATTTTCAGTTTATATTTACCTTCTAAGGTCTTTATGCTATTTGAGGCTAAACCAGGATGTTTTTGATACAATGGAGAAACAGGTTCCCACACAGAGAGGATAACCAAGAACTTAAGGAAATTTCAATTTTCTTTTCAAAGGATTAGTGAAATCAGCTAGTAGACAGTACTCATGAATACTGTGGCTAGAGCCAGCTTTTGGAGTATAAACATATTTTTAGGTTATTATTTCTGATTATTCTGAATAAAAATAATTTACTTAAATATAATCTTTAAAAGCAACATGTGAAATTTAAAATAGAGAAAAAGGTAATATCTGAATATGTTGCTAATCCAATGAAATACCAAGATAAAAATGTTACATCACTATAATATGAATCTACAGATTTGCCATGCAATGAAAATAGCATTTTCATTTGTCTGGTTAATTTTTGTTTT
Source organism: Vidua macroura (assembly GCF_024509145.1). Lineage (NCBI taxonomy): Eukaryota > Metazoa > Chordata > Aves > Passeriformes > Viduidae > Vidua > Vidua macroura. The sequence goes on from NC_071611.1 coordinate 5,103,282, forward strand.
GTGGAGCTACTGAACTTTTCAAATACACTTCTTGAGAGGGTGGTACCAGAAAAAATATCATGAAGAGTAATAGAATGGAAAGCACATGGTGTCTTGAAATGAAGACTGGACCTGGGGGAGCTTTTTTTTTTTTTTTTCTCAAAAAAAATTCTCTTCTAATAAATATTTTCATCACAAATTCAATGGAATAGCATGAAACTGTATTGCCTAACCCAAAAGTACATAATGAGGAAAGCAGAATTACACTACTCAGAACAAGTGGTAAGACTTTATACCAAACAATCTGCATGGAACAACCAGGACCTTGTTAAATTAAAGAATCTGATAAGAATATTAAAATACTAAGGCATGAAATTTAAAAGCACAATGAAATAGAAAAGGAAAGGAAAAAAAAAAAAAAGAAGAGAACATGTGTCACAGTAAGGGACAAAAAAGACCTCTTTTGCTTGCAGAAAAAGAATAGCACATACAGTTTGCTTGCCTCAGCAGAAACTAATGCGAGGTGAAGGAAAGCGTAGAAAATGAAATGATCATAGCAAATTAATATGGACCTTCTGAGAAAGCAGATCAGGAAGTGTTTTTTGTAGATAATAGAGACCCACATAAAAACAGTCTGGAATACTGATGGTGAGATTTTTGCAAACACCCTGGTGCTGAATGAGATAGAAAATGTACAGCATGCTATCATCTAAAAAGGGCTTGTGCCCTTTTTATAAGGCTGCTTCATCCACTGAGGAAGCCAGTCAAAAAGATCAAAGGCTGCGCTGGGTTTAGTTCTCCCCAAGAATCTGAAGCTGAATGAAAAATAGAAGCAACCACAGACTGTCAAACAACATAGAGGATCTCAACTAAAATATTCTGTTTTCTCCCCAATCACTAGTGTATTAGCTGAGCAGAGATAAAGGAAAAATCATTATAATCTTCATAATGCTAGCCATGAATTAGAGACACATGGACTACAAAGCAGGAGATTTCTTCTTAGGCTGAGGTTTGTATTTACAAGTGAAGAGAGCAGAGGTTTGTCTAAAATCAGGGATCAAATTTCCCAGGGACAGTAGATGATAAATTATCAAAGGATGTAGAGATAATGTTGGCAATGGCATATAGCACTGGGGATTGAGATAAATGCATTGCTGCTCTGTCTGATACTGGAACAAATCTGAAAGATTTACAGAAAAGGATGAAAATGCTAAACCCCAGGTCTGTCTAATCACTTCCAACTTTGGTTGGTCCCTGGGTTCCTATGATTATATTCTCTGCAGGCATCTCCCTCACTCCAAGCACACATGCACAAATTCCCAGCTTTCCTGGGTCAGGGGAGGGTGGTAGACACAATTATTCCAAGGACCTTCAACTGTTTCACAGCAGTAAATGAACTCTGACCATGGAATGACCATTTCATGAGAAATACTCTGTAATATCCCATTAGTGAAATTATTCTCCTGTGCACATGGCACCAGGTTTTTTGCTCTTGAGGCTGTTTCTGAGTTTGACTATTACAACTGGCAACACAGACTCCTTCAGAGGAGTACTCACATTTCCCATCTGGCACTAAACATCCTGAAAGCGAACGTGAAAGCTAGTGTGATGATCATTGTCATTATATCAATGAGACAAATTGGTCTGCAGATCCTTTACAGTATGAATGAAAGTGCCAATCCATCAGGAGTACAGAAACATTCCATTTTTGTGAACTGACCACCAAAAGACTTTTTTCCTCATCAAATTAATTTCTTTTTCCCTATTTGTTAAAATATAAAGAACAATTGTCCAGGTGCCAGTCCAGAAAAGCATGAATGTTGCCTTCTCTCCCCTACACTATTTTTACACCTCAATATTCCATTATAATGCTGATTGACCTGCTACACAGGTCCTGAGCAAACTGATGCCCAAGGAAGTGGAGAGCCTTCTTCCAAATTAAACATGGGGTTTGAGTCAGAACAGCAGTAATCTATTGTAGCCTGAGCTGTGTACTGACTAGTGCAAGCTGTGATCTTGTTGCTGCAAATTTCTTGGATGAATTGTGCTAATTTAGAAGAACAAAGGGGTGGGGACAAACACAACCTTTAATTCTCATCAGAGAGAACAGCCTGAAAAACATAGGGTAGCCTCAAACTTCTGAACAATCTCAAACAATTTGAATTATTTCAGATTTCTTTAGAAGTTATCTTGGCCTCACCAGTTCAGATCTGTGTGTGGTGGGGAGCATAGGGGAGTAGCAGAGTACTTTAACTCCTCCCTCACAGATATTAATGAAAAACAGAAAAGCCCCCAGGATTCAGATTTTCTGTATCACAATTATCCAAAGGAGGACCTACCTATTTCTCTTTAAGAAATATTCTTTAACAAATATACTAATTATCTTGTCTGCTTAAAAAAAAAAAAAAAAAAAAAAAAAAAAAAAAGAAGCAAGAAAAAAAGAACAACAATGCTGTTTTCAAAATCACTTTTTTTTTTTTTTGTTTTCCTAATATTTTTGTGGTCATTGTACTATCTATATGTTATTTCTAGAAATGCTAGAGTACATGCTGCTAGAAATTTTGTGTCACAGAGGAAAGACTTAATACAAATTAACTTGATATTTTCACATAATAACACATATCCATCAATGAAAATTAGTTTGTATTGCAAAATTTAATAAAGAAAAGTATTTAATTTACAGGAAGAATTGTACGGATTTTATCTAGTTACAAGGTTTATTCTTTTCTTTGGTTTTGCTGTTTAATAAAGTTAGGCCAACAGAAATATCTTTTGTGTTTGTGTAGATTTTGAAAACTCCTTGATTATTAAAAGATAAGAAAAAAAGCTTTTGAACGTGATACTTATAGAAATGCTTTTAATAATCTCTTGTTATTTCATTAAAATTTGCTATCACTTCTATTAATAATAGTAAAAATGAAATAGACTCATATTCTGTACTGGATTGAACAGAACATTTTATTTAAGTCTGAATTTCCTTTAGATTTCCTGAAAACGTGGAACAATAAGCACTTATTTTGAATACTCAATCTCATTTAATAAACTAGAATAATCCTTTTTAAATTTTTTTTTTAATGTTATCTAAAATGCCCTTAACTTCCTATATCTCAGCTCTCCCCATCCAAGGTTTAAAGGAATATTACTGTTGATATAGAATAAAATCTTGTACGCCTGTCCTTAGTGATAAAGACATCAAGATTACTATTATATAACTAATGTTATGGGACCCTTGCCCTTTGCTGTTATAGCTATGTTGGGATTTATGGGATATTTGGACTTGGATCATGAGGAGAATGAAAGGTTATTTGACAATATGCATCAAAGATGTGTATATTTTGTTAGGGCCTGAGAGGGAATTCCTATTCTTTGTCAATTGTGATTACTGGTCATGTCTTGTGAACTTTGAGCTCAAGATTTGCTAAAAATTTAACACTTAATCAGAACATTTTAGGGATGATGCAGCACTCAACAGCGTGTTAAAGTAGAGAATGAGGAAATACATTAAAAACAGTGTCTAAAGGAAAGTTTTCATGGCAGGTGGGTTGGAAAAGGTGATCTTTAAGGTCCTTTCCAACATAAAACATTCCAGGATTCTATGATTAAATGTCTGGAACACTGAGGGAGATAGGTCTTATTCTCCATTGAGGACAAAGGAAACCGGACTGTGATTCCAGCCACTGAACAACTCTTTGGAATCTCCCCCTTTTCATAACATTTTTAACATTTCAGGTAGATACTGAGTTGTTCAGGGAAACTAAATTACAGAGTAGTCACAACTCAATGGTGCAGACTTGGTATTTCAACACTAAGCCAAACACAGCCACGAGATAAGAAAATAGGTCAAACATTTCAAAAGATCAATCACTCTGGGTGATCCTTCTTTCTCTTTTTTTTTTTTTTTTTTTTTTTAATTAGGACTTGCTAGCTAATGCCAATGTGTTGCAAATATCTGTAAATGAAAGTGACTTCCTATCAATGTACACTTCAGCTATTAAAACACTCTAAGCTGAATAAACAGAGAATTGATGCTATGATTTACCTTCACTTTCAGTGAACTTCATATTTGCCTAATCTCCTTACCATTACATATTTTCTCTAGTAAAAAGCCTTGCATGTTTCAAGCTATCAAAAAAAATAGGATGTTTATCTGGAAATCCCAGGCTACTGATTGTAGCAATTCAGAAATAATCCTCTTTAGGATTTTCAAAAAAAAAAAAAAAAAAAAAAAGGCATTTTCCTGAAATACCACAGGGATAGTCAAAATTGTCAAGGGCAGAATCCTTCTCAGGGTAAAACAAGACCCTCTCTTGATTCTGTGTTGTAAGTTTGCTAGATCTATGTAAAAAGAATCTGATTGCATTCGTACAGAAGGGGATGGAAAATAACTGGGTGTCACTATAAGGGCTAGAGCTGTGGCAGTTCCAGACCCTTATTCTGGCGGCAGTAAATTAAAATTAAAAGCATAGAAGGACTTGAACTAGAGCAAAATCTTTCCTCAGACTTGACCAAATATGCATATTTAAGGTATGCCTCCTGTATCAAATCCTATAAGAAAGAAAATGTAAGCTTTTAGGCAGGTTCATTGTTATATCTGACAGTTGAACCCCAATGTTCATGTGAAGATGGGAAACATTATGAAAACCATACATGGAGCCTGAAATTCTATTTCAGGACAACTCTCTAAACATAAAGGAATTATGATGTCTGTTGCAATTCTTTCTGTCTTTTGTGGCACATCTTTATACAACTGTTTATTGAGAGCTGGAAACTAGGACTTAACCTCTTAACCTTTACTTTCTCATATCTTGTATGAAATTTCTAATAAAGAGTTATATTTTCTGATCCTAGCTTATAATGTTTTGTGGGGTTTTGTTTGATTGGGGGGAGGGTGTGTGTGTGTATGTTTATGTTTGTGAGTTTTTAAATTTTTTCTTTGGTTGGTTTTCTTCCTCTTTTTGGCCCAACAATTAAAAAAAAAAAAAAAAAAAAAAAAAAAAAAAAAAAAAAAAAAGCTTATCCTGAGATCTAAATTATTTTGTGATCTTTTGGAACCTGAAGATTGAGGTGGGGACATTTTAAGGCTGAAAATACACTTTGGATTTTGCCCTTGTAGAAGTGTAGAACATAAATATAAAAAAGAAAATAGCATACCATATAGACTACTCCAAGCACCCCATGTAGATTAACAATGAAAGTTCTCACCTTTTAAAATAATAGCAATGCCAGTTGTGGAGTGTGAAGAGTGCTTTGAATTACAATGGATTGCCGGATGCATTAGCCACAATATCAAATGCAGTCAAATTAAAATGTTCCCTTCTGACATTTTCAATTAAACCCCATCAAGCTTCCAAACAACCTAGGAAAACTAAATAGACTCTGTGAGCTGATGGAAAAGGCAGCCTGACATCTTCTCCTTCCAAAAATTAGATTAAGCATCAATGTTGTTGCAAAAAGCTGTACCAGAACATTAAACAATTAGGAACTGGTGTAACAATACTGACCAGTGGCCCATCTACTCTTGTGTAGCACCAATTGCTTGTGACAGAGGCCAATACTGAACTCATCAGAGGAAGAAAAAAGAGTTATAATAGTTAAGACCTTGTGATTTCAGAATGTTTTCCATTCAAGTACCTCTAAGTTAAATTTGATTTTGGTGTTTCTGTGGTTCGCTTGACCTAACATTGTATGATTTCTAAAGTTTAAAAATCCTTTTGAGTTTGAGGGGTGTTATAAAACATTTCTCAGGAGTGGGAAACAGGAGACTGCATGGCTATTTCAAGGTGAGAGAAGGTTTCTGATACAGCATTGTAAAGATAAGCAGCATAGTTTGAAGACTCATTTAGGGGAAATTAAATCAATATTTCCTACAACTTCTCAGTCAGATCCGTCACATAGCCAAGGACTGTAAAGCAGATCTCTTGGACCTTGGACAAAGGAGGACAAGAGTTGTTTCAGGATGGATCCATACAAGGAGAGGGATCTGAAGGAGAAGGTGGCAATTGCACTGAGGTACTAGAAAACCTTGTAGATAAGTCCCGGAAGATATTCCCTGGGGAAATCAACCATAACAAGTCAGGCCAGAAAACTTCTTGCCACAGCCAGAGTTTTGATAAATACAGTAAGTTTTCAAGTAGGAAAGCCCTGCATCTTGTCAGAACACCTCAGGTAGCCATGCCTGAACTGGTCTTTGAGTCACCTGACTCAAAAGTCATGTCAAGATAATCAAGGAATAAACTATGTCTCTATCACCATAAATGTAAGAGAGAACTGTGAGGTTCTCTGATTCACGAAGTCTTCAGGTCTGTTCCAGAAATGTGAAGGAAAATGACTTCAGGCTGAGAGAAACAATCCTGATTTCTGCTTCTCAGCTAGAATTGGTCTAGGGCAGGGTCTTGCCTTCTTAGCGTCCAGGATGTTCCAATTTCCTTAGTGCAAGCAATAAGGAAAGTCAGGTCTTAGTTTTTAGTTTCTTATTTTGAGTATATAGTGTGCAAATAACCCAGGAATAGGCAAGAGAAATAATACCGATTTTATTCACAAAGACTTCTCTTAGAAGTCTTGGCAAAGATTCAGCTTCTCTGCTTAATACTTACAGCTGAACATGCCCTGAAATAAAGCCAGAAACAACTCACAAATGCATGCAAGATGTTTACATGTCTAGTCTTTTTGTGGTTTAGTCAGTCCCACCTCATCTCTGTGCTATTTCTTTCTGACTTCACAGAGTCCTATCATAGTAATAAATTCTCAGATGCATTGTAGATCAGGTAAAAGGTAAAGGTTTATGTGATCTACATCAATTCTAAATTAATCTGGAATACAAAAAATGAATCCATAACACCCTGTTACCCGAGTCCTCAAAGGCATAAAAAAGTCCAAAAACACCAATCAAACAAACAAACAACAACAAAAAACCAGATGGAAGTACCTTTGAAATAGTTGCAACTACATTTCAGTTTAGATCTTTATTCTTACAAAACTTAATATTTTTCAGTTCCACATCTTTTTTTCAGCCTGCTTCATTTTCATGCTATCTTTTTCCATTAAACTCACACAGTGTCTGACTATGATGAGGACAAACTTCTGGCACTGTTGTATTTGTAAAAGAAACATGCACACACTGCTAATAAGATTTATAGCACAGAAGCATAATAAATCAATGCAGAATTGAGTGAGTTGTATTAGGGGAAAGTGAAAATAAGATTTCTTGTTCTGAAATGGATCATAAGGCCAACTGAGAATTGGGTATTGCCTGAGAACTGGTGTGTAGTACCTGTTATTTCTTACCCTTTTTCTGCATTTTCAAAGTAGACTTTTAACACCTGAACTTATTCCTTCTAATTAAAAAGAGGACAACTGAGGTACCCAAGTGAGGAACCAAATGAGATTTACAAATGTGAAATTAAAAGACCAAAAGGATTTTACAAGAAATGTCTTTTCATTGTGTGATGAGCCTAGTCAAGCAAAGCTTCCTACAATAAGAAAAATACCTAATAGTTATAGAAATTCTAAGCAGCTGAAAATATTTTTATTAATTTTCTACCAGCTCTACTTCAACATAATTTTTAAAGATGAAAAGTGAGAATATCAGAGGCAACATCAGTCACATTGACTATAATGTTCATCAGAAAGACCCATAAAAACCATGTGATTACAGATTTCAGGTTTTGAAAGCACAGAATGTACACAAATGTGTATTATGAATAGCTCTTTATGTCCACAATACTTTGAACTTACTTTTTTTTGTTTAGTTTGTGGCTTAATTAATCTTAAAAAAGTCTTCAGATCACAGTCCAAATCCCACACTGTTAAAGAGCTATGTATAAAAATTCAATTATCCTAAGCTCAGTGTGGGACAAAAAAGCAAGAGAAAAAAAATACACTAATAAAATTCCTTGATTGGTTTCATAAAAGAGGATGGTGGATATATAGGATGGTCAAGTCTTCTGACTGCTGGCTGAATCCCTGTTGGCATTATTATTTCTTGTTTTCCTTAACCAAAACCCTAATCTTTGAAGGAATACAGGAAAAAAAAGAAAACAAACAAACAAACAAACAAACAAACAAACAAACAAAAAAAACCAAAAAAAAACCAAACAAAAAAAAACAAAACAAAACAAAACAAAACAAAAAAAAAACCCAAAACTTTTGTTGTTCATCAAATTACCAGGCCAGAGACTTTGACACAGACTTCTGGAGGAACTTGATTGTCTGGGCCTGGGATTTAGGTACTTCACTTGTACCTAGAAATTCTGCTTTCAAAAGACCAAACTAACAGCAATTGTACTCTCAGCTAAGTACCTCCTCATTCCCACTATGAATCTAGCACAGAGATACTGTCAACTGTCAGAGGCTGGTGGATGAGTAGATAAATTAATCCACGCATCAATCGTTTCATATGGTTCTTTCCAAAGAAATGTATCATCTAATAGATTTAATAATAAATCTCACAACATTTTCTACCTGTAATATTGGATTGTGTCATATTTCTAGCTCCTGTTTTTGGTTCCCTTTAGATGGATGTGCTACAAAATAGATAAGACCACACTTCTGGTCTGCCAGATAGTATTAATTTATAATGTTCTCTCATCCTTCCCTGGTGCTTTGGATCAAACAAAGGCACTGTTTAAATAAATAAAATGTAATGTAATGCAATTAAACATTTTCCCATGGCTGTTAAGATCAAGGCAACTAATAATTACCTGATGCAACAATTTTAAAACCCATGACAGACAATTCTATAGTTTAGTGATTACTGTCATAATGTTAAGCTATCGAGCCTGGCTCTGCTCACAATATTCAGTTAAGAACATAAAGCACAAGTAGCAGCAGAGGTAAGATCAGCTGAAATCAGTCCATCACCATTATTAATTCAATAGAAATATTTATGGATTTGTAAGGCTGGAAGGAACAATTATAGTCTAATCTCAACTCTTTCTCTTGAACAAAACCTATAAAATTCACCCAGCAATTCCATCACCCATCTTAATATTTTTTGATTGAAAACAACCATTGCAATTTTACAGGTCCGAGTTTATGAAGACAGGGAAATCTTCTCACCAGGGAATGAGAGCTGAAACATTGACCATGTAGAAAGTCACACAGGAGTTCTGAAAACTGCCCTTGCATCTCTTCAGAAAAATCCAGTGTTTAGACATGTACTTTTTTGCTCCTTAACTATAACAACATAGAGGTGTAAATTTGGTGGCTATAAGAGTTACTATAAAGTAAAAGTTTAAAGAAGCACTGTGGTATATCAGATATATTCGCACCTTTTATTAGCAAAAATCTAAATGTTTTCATTGGAAAAATACCTGTGTGAGCACACGCTTACAAAAAATATACACACATTTCCACAGAAACACAAATATATTTTAATTAGATTTTTATATGGAAGGTATCTTGAAGCCAGCAGTAAATTCCAAGCCAAAGAGAAAATTCTGAAAATGTTTCTTAACAAACTGTCCCTGAGGCATTTTTGATAAACCAGAAAACATTCTAAACTTTTATATAACCTAATGACTTAGACAGTCAAAGGAATAATCATATTTATCTCTCTGCAACATTTCTTTATTTTCTTATTTGGTAATATTTCTAAACCCTCAAACTGAAGTACCCAAACTGTTTGGTTTTGTAAAATTAAGATTTTTTAAAATTTTCTTTTGATTTTTTTTGTCATAGAAATTATATAAACCTTCATTTTGCATCAGAAAAAATTTGCTTTGAAGTCACGCAGGGAAAAAATCAAACAAAAGAAAACCAATGCTCTCTTTGCACTACAGAATCACAGGGTTTGGCTAGATCAGTAATTACTCACTTTTGAAAAGTCATCTCAGGGGGTCATCTCACCTCTTTCAGCTGGGCTAGCTGTGCTGATTCACTGCAATTTCTTTTTTGCAAATGAAAATATACTTCACCTGATAGGGTTGTTGTTGGTATTTTTTTTTTTTCTTTTCTTCCTATTGTGTTCAACTCAAGGCTCCAGATGAGCCTTGACATCCCTATGAAGGGCTATATATGACCAGGAAGGAATTGTATTTTAAATTGCATGATGACTTGAGGGCTGAAACAACAAAACAATAAAATGCAACTTTCCTGCAAACATGTCCACCCAAGCCCCCTTTTCTCTCTTTGAGATTTACAGGGAATCTTGAAGTGCCACGGTGAAAAGGAGCCAAAACCCCCTCTGAATGTTAAAACTCTGGCAACCATTTTTTTTAAGGCTGATTTAACCTAATTCATTTTTTTTCTCCTGGGAGGAATAAGCCTGTCTCAATACCCATGGTCCTCCAAAGGAATCACAGAAGTAAGTGATGGTGGAGGCTGGAGGCAGAACAGGGGTCTCTGCCCCCCTCCCTGGGCCTCCTGCTCCTTCCCCACAGTCGCATGGCCTGGAGGTTCTGCACCAGTTGCTGGCCAGATGTTCAAGACTGCATCCCTACTGGAAGGTTGTGACAAAGCCCCTGAGAGTTGAATGACAACAATCTGTCAACTAGGCATCATCATAATTTCTTTTCCATATTCCATTATTCCGTACCTTATGTCACTGTTTTCGGTTCCTAAATTACCCATCGGTTTTTGGTTTGTTTTTGCTTTTTTTTTTTTTTTTTTTTTTTTTTTTTTTTTCTGCGCATTATTTCCAACAGTATTTTTTAAATTTTAATGACATTCCACTGCGGAGACTGCTCTTCAGAATGTCAGCACTGCTTTTCCCAACCCAAGGTGGTGAGGAGAGAGAGGCAAAGAAAAGAAAGAGAGGGAGGGAAGGCGTTAGGGAAGGCAAGGATGTATCAATTACTCAGAAAAATCCAGAGGTTCAGCATGTGATGACACCGACAGTAGGAAGTATGATAAATGCTCTGATTTACAGCCAACTCCCATTAGATAGTTTCAGGAAATTATGATAAAGTGATTATTTACAAGGAAAACCTTTACAACTTAATTAAATAAGACTAAGTTTCTGATCTGAGAGGAGAGAACAGATGTAATAAATAGGGCCCTCTTTCCCCACCACCTCTGATCAATGCCGAGGCATTCTCAGCTTCTGAATCGTTTGTACAACTTTTTATGTATGTGCAAGCTATTGAGATGGTACCCACATGTCCAAAGGGCAGGAAGACATGAGGGGGGTTCTGTGGGAACATTTATGATAGGTTCAAGCTGAGAGATATCCCAGTGTAGTCCTCAGGGCATAGAGGTACTGGAGTACTCTTCTGTCTCAGTGACTATTCCTGGAGAGCAGGACGAGTCCTCCAAGAAGGAGTGGGAGGACTCTTTTTTTTTTTTTTTTTTTTTTTTTTTACACCAGAAATTTGTAGGCAGTTGGTATTACAAGAAGAAGCAGAAATAACAATAAAAGGATCACCTTCATTTTGTTATGTCCTTGCTGCTCCTGTCCCGATTTACTCGGTGGTTTCCCATGTTCAGGACACAAATAGATGAGTTGGGTCTCTTTTGATTTGGTTAGGTGGGATAAGCACAGGCCACAGATTAAAGTATTCACAATTATTGCACACACAAAAACATCCCTTGTGACTTATTCTCACTTATAGCATATGATCCCTCATGGATATGCACGAGCTCAGATTTCTTAATTTTCCACATGCACTAGAAAATCTTTTATTTTTCTTTATTATTTATTTTCTTTATTATTTTTTCTTTATTAAAAAGTTATTGAAGAAGAGGTCAGAAAAAGCAAGAAGAATCCTTTCATTTATGTTATGAGGCTAAACTTGAGGAATAGATGGCTGGAATCATGGATTTTCACATCACAATGGATCACATTCCATTGTGAAGATTCACACACACCACATGTGTGCAAATATTTCAGGTCACAAACCAGTCTCCGTGGCTTCATCTTTCCACACAGTTGTATAATGCAGAGGTGGCCAGCACTGTTCCTTCAGGAGCTGGTGCTCAAAGTGCTCTTCCTCATCTTTTTTAGCCCCTATGCAGCTTCAAGGCTTAGACTGAGGTCTCCTAGTTAAAGACTAGTACCTTTTGCATCCTTTAAGTTGGTGCAGGAAGAGAGTTCTGGAGAATCACCATGTTCTGGAGACACCTTCACTGCTGAGAGTCTTGAGAAGGGGCCTCAAGATAGAAAGTCTTCTGGAGGCACCTCAGTTAAAGCACCAGAAGTGGGATGTGACCAATAAATGCCTCGCAGTGCAGAAGTGCAGATGTGCACCCCGGGGTAGCCCATGGCAGCTGTCACTGAACCACAGGTGTGAGAGAGGCATGCCAGCAGACAGTGCTGTGGGAGAGCAGAGCCCCTGACTCCAAATAGCCTGTCTCAAGAGACAGGGGAGTGCATGGATCAAACCTCTGTCTTTGTAGGCCAGGATTCTAGTTGCAAATAATGGGATTTAGGAAACAGAGGTGTGATGAGGCAGAACTAAATAGCCTTTGTGAGGCATTACTGAGAAAGAATGTTGCTGCAAGTAGTCATTAAGTGGGAGAGATTAACAGTGGAGAGCTGTAGTTCCCAGAGCAATGCTATTCCTTCAAGTCTGTGAGACTAAGGAGGGAGTTGCAATATTCCCTTCCATTTTCTGCACTACACAGTTGGAATTTTTTCCAGAGTATCAAGGGGCATTGTGTTTAACACTTAGCTGTGCTATCCCATTCCTTAGCTCAGTGAGGATGTGTAAAACACCCAGACAAACAGCTGAAATAATTCAGGAATGGACAGAAGGTAAATAAGACTTTTACTATCTGGTCTGGGCGCAGGCTGGCATCCATAGACTGACAAAAGTGCTGGAGAACCCATAATACCCACAAATGTCTCCAGACTCATTTTCACTCTACAGCCAGCAGACTTGCAGCTACAAATGAAAGGGAAGTGAAATTGTAGATATGATGCACTGTGATCGATGATCATTATAAGTAAGAACATCAGAAATCCCTGAAAGAAAAAGGAATCCTCTCTGGGCCTATTATGCCTGTTCCTTCTGTTTACCTCTTTTTGAACTTCCTATTATTCTCAGCAAACATTACATATCACAGGCCTTTCCAACCTGTGACTGACCTTTTGAGTTAGACAGTGGATAAAGCAAACTACTGGAAAAGTATGAATTAAAGATGGAGATAAAATATGAATTAAAGATGGTAGATTATATTTATTTATTTATTTATTTATTTATTTATATATATATATTTATAAACACTCAGCTGGGAAGGATTCTGAGAAATTGGAGGAAAGAAAGTGTCTGGATTTTGCTCTGTGCTTCCTACCTGGTCTTCTGCACCTCAGCTCTAGGGATAGCTCTTAATGATGAAAATGAGGTTGCATTAATTTCACTCTGGGATCAACCAGGGGAAGGACACAGCATATTAGTCGTCAGGGCTGGGTTCTCTTTTATATTCATCCGCATGCATTAACCTTCATCTTATTTGTTGAGTTAGGTTGCTTTTTGTATATCATGAATAATTTCATTACGCATTAAGAATTTACCCACACTGTATCTTTGGGTATTTTTATTTTTAAAATATTTACAATTGGTAATGCATAATAAATATGTAATAGGCAGGGTATGATTTCTCAGGGTTTACTATTATCTAAGTCTGTCATGTCCTATAACCTTTCCTGGTTTATGCAACATGCAGCGCCTTAATGTAGCGTCAGTGCTGTTATCATGGGTTGATGGCAAAAGGACAGCCATCTTGACACTCTCCACTCACTAATCACATCTATTTTGATTTTATTAGCATATAAATGCCTCTGGATTTATGCAATATCAGTGGAAATGTGTTAAAAATACTTGTCAGTGTCCTTCTTTTGAGGATTAGGACCACAAGATCTTGGAGGAAGGAAGATCCTCTGGTTGCATGTGATGACAGATTTCTGGCCCTCAAAAAAGCCAATGATATATAGATGGTTTTAGTCAGGAGTCAGTGGTGCAGTTATTAATTTCTTGGTGTTTTTTTTTTTGTTTGTTTTTTTTTTTTTTATCTTAGAAAATAAGAGCTTAAATAATACCTGGACTGATCTATACATTTAAAAGAATGAATGTGAATTGCATAGTGTCAAAATAGGAAAATGAATTCAAATCCCCAAAAATTCTAGATCAGAATATTAGCAACAGAGAGAGCTGACTGTTCTTTTGCAAGGTTTCACTACAAGTGGAGCCTCACAGTAAAAACATATCAAAGTCTACTCTAACAAATGCAGCAAGGTAATCTGCTTTGCAGAGAGAACAAGTTCTGATGAAAGGACAGAATTTACCATACAAAGTTGTGTGAATTTGATCTGATGCTGTAGCAAGCCATGGCACATACTCATGTGGAAATGTTCATCAGGGATTTAACTCAACAAGACTTAACTATCTTTCATTTACATCTTGAAATATGCTTAGCAATAAATTGAAGACAGTAATAATTTTATTTTATGAAAAGACTACATTATGCTGACATCATATTATGTTGGAAACACATGCTGGAAATACATTGTAGTCTAACATGACTTAATAATCTTTTAAAATTTAATTATGTTTTTCTTTTTGCAAAGAAATGGCAGAAAAATCAAGAAGGTAGCTCTTCTTGGAATCCTTTAACCAATAACTAGCTACCCAGGAATGTGAAATATGTAATGAATTTAGGATAAAGTAGCCATGAAACGGATGAATGTGTAATCCTCAGGAGAGAAGAAAGGACAACAAAAGTTGATAAGAAACCAACAAATTTAAGACAGACTTCAACAGCTCTGAAATTTATTGGAGAAGGTTATTAGAAGCTAGAATGGGACTCAGAAGAGTTCTTCCTAAAATAAAAATAAAATAATAAAAATTAAAGGGCTAATAGGGCTAATTATAGAGGAATTATATATAATTATAATACATATTATTTATATTATTTATTATTATAAAATAGAGGAATTATATATAATTATAATATATAATTATAAAGGAATTCTTAGAATATAACTAAAGTCTAGAAAAAAATCTGACAGCCATTGAAGGAATCAATGATTTCTTAGCCTAAAGAGAAGAAAACAGAATAGTGGTGAAGGAAGTAGACATTGAAGGACAGATTAAATTTGCAGATGAAAACACCTTTATCTAGGTATCTAGGCATAGGTGTTTTCATATAAGCTAAATATATAATCACCAAATATACTCATCTGCCTGTTGGGTGTTTAGACCATAGCAGATATTTTTTTACTGGTTTCCAAAGGCCAGCTCAGTTGCCTAAAGACAAATACCTATTGCCTTTCACAGAACCATAAAATCATAGTGTATTCTGAGTTGGAAGAGGACCTCAAGTATCATTGAGTCCAGAAGAGGACACCCCAACAATCCCATCATGTGCCTGAGAGCTTTGTCCAAATGCTTCTTGAAGTCTGTCAGGCTTGGTGCTGTGCCCATTCCCTGGGGAGCCTGTTCCAGTGCCCCAACACCCTCTGGGTGAAGAACCTTTCCTGATATCCATCCCAAACCTCCCCTGACACATCTTGAGGCCGTTCCCTGGGGTCCTGTCCCTGTCACCACAGAGCAGAGATCAGAGCCTGCCCCTCCTGCTCCCTCACAGGGATCTGTAACTGCACTGGGCTCTCCCCTCAGTCTCCTCCAGGCTGAACAAAGTGACCTCTGTTACTCCTTAAACACCTTCACCTCCAGACCCTTCACCATCCCCATCCCTCCTTTGGACACTCTCCAATGGCTTTATATCAATCTTACAGGCACCCACAATATCCATAAACTCTTAGCACAGAAGACTTTGCTCGTATCTGCTGTTCCACAAAGAGGAGAGCTCCCAAAGGCTTTGTGGCTGTACCTGACTGTTGTCCCGTGTGGGTCGACTCTACAGCACCCTGAAAAGCAACAGGATCTCTATTCTACCAAACTGGACCAAACCCCTGTGGTTATCATGGGACAGAGCCCAGAGAAAGCCACTGTATTTCAGTTTGTGTGTCTTAAGCCACAAAAAGAAATTCACACTGACAATATTTAGAGAAATTGAAAGCTCTTGTAAAATGAAGGTAATGACAGGTAATAGAAGTGAAAACTGCAACAGGAAGATTTAATCAGAGGGAAAAGTTAATTGTGAGACTGATTTAATACTAGGATTATGGTGCACACTTTGGAAATCTTTGTCTGTGGAAGATTTGGAGAATATACTCAATACGCTTTGGTTGGAAATGCTATTAGAATACCTGATCTTTCTTAGTCAAGACAGCCTCTTCAGACTGCCTCATTAGACAACCTCTTCAGATACTTCCATGCCCATGTTTCCATATTGCTATCTTGAACTCAAACCAACAAACTAAACTCCAAAGCCACAGAAAACCAAAACATCAAAAAAAGTATAAATATCTTTTTCCTCTATGTGAAAAGTTTTTGTTGAAAATAAAAACTGCTCAGATATGTTGGAATATTTTGTTTTGACACTTTCAGTCAAAACAAAATGCTTCCAGATTACGAGATCAAAATATTTAATTTTTGTGTGTTAAATTAAATGAGAATGTTTCATTTGGAGTCAGTTCAATAGTAAACTGCATCTGGTTACAGTACTGTGGTGCCTTATGGGAATGGGAATTGCAGTGCCAAATGCCCTCCATCCTCCATATAACGAATGATTCCTTACTGGACTATATCTTCCCTGCTGCCTGATTGTAATATGTTCCCCATATCATATCCTATAAGTTGAAACCAAGATCATAAAGCCTCTATTTTTGATATGGCTCAGGCAAGCAATTCAATTTATTTATGAGAAGCTCTAAAATTCTAAAATAAAAGCCATACTAAAAACAACAACAGCAACAACAACCACAACCAACAACAACAACAAAGAAAAAAAGGAAAGCTCAGATTCAATAGAAAAAGTTACTTCAATTTTTCTTTTCACAGAAACTACAGAAATGCAGGTTTAACTTTAAAAATAATTTCTTACAGCAAATCATAAAAAAATAAGCAATTTATAAAACTACAGGCACTTTTAGGTATTGTTGATGGTATTAAACTAATTGTGTTCCTGGCATCAGTGCTGACCAGAATTTTTTTTAAATTTTATTTCATATTTTCAGGGTCTTTTCTACCCATTCTTTGTCTGCCCAGCAGCCAGACTGCCAGAAGCAAAATGAGAGAAAAACAATTAACTGCCAAAATTCCTTGATGCATTCACTGAATTGTGTGCAGAATCCCACAGCTGAGGTCTCCAAAGGGATTTAGATACCTAAATCCACGTGAAAACCTAGACCTCAGTCTATTAAAGACCCTTTTAGCATAGATCTGCCACCTTCACTCATTACTTTCTGCCTCAGGATCTGGAGGGAGTTTTGTTGTCAATGTGTGCTAACATCTGGCCCTGACTAATTGACATTAGGGTAGGAAGTGACAAACAAACACAACCACAGCTTCTTGGAATATTCATCGCAAATAATTTATGCAACTAATTTAGTCCCCCTCCTTCCCTTTTTCCATCTGAGGAATCTGCAAGGGTGGAATGTGACCTTTATGGATTAGTGTCTTTGCACTTGCTCATTGAGCAGTTTGTGTGAACAATTCTGAGCCTATGGATTTCTTGCAAGCTGCTGGCTATGAATGTCCACTAATCCTGATTCACTGTTTATGCCATATGATTGGTCACCTCTGCCACCTTTTTTTTCTTTTTTTTTCCCCTTCCCTTGCTTGTTGTCTAATTGGTTGACCCCAGTGTTATAAATAGCAGGGAAAACTAAACAAATCACAAATGCTTTGTGTCTGTGGGAAAACAGGGGGCTGAAATATCAGGAAATAAATAAGTGTAGGGATTTTAGAACATTGTTTGCCTAGATACATAGCTTTGAGCTGTAAAAAGAGTCCTATTCCTTCCCTACCTGACAGAAAGAGACAGTTTTTTAGCAAGATTTGCATCTAATTATTTCCTGTCTCATCCCTCCAAATCCATCACAAGTATAGGAAATGCTGTTGGGAGACATTTTGCTCCCTCTCTTTATGCAGACAGCAAGCTCTTTTGGAGCCTACCTTCCCTCTGACCACGCACATGGGGACTTGCATAAGAGGATCCTGACCTCATCTGAGACTCTTATATCTTTTAGTGACAAACTGAAAATAAGAACAGCAGATAGTCTAATTCCTCTGCAGTGGTGCTTGTTTGCCTCTCACCAACATGCTCTGATTCATAAACAAAAGCTCCTCCTAGTTCTTAATTAAACCTAAATGAACTGAAATTGTATATAAATATGTATATATATAAATATGTATAAATATAAATACATAAACTTAAAAAATAACCCAAACCAAACATATACTGGGAACAACTAGAAGGAAGTATGTAAATATAATCCAAACCAACTTTTGTTTAAACTTCTATTTGATTAAATATTATTGAAGGCGAAAAAAAAATCTCTCTTTGCCCAATTTTCATGATGATATGAAAGCTCTGGAGCCTGTGCAACTTAAGCCTATAAAACCAATGAAGAATAAGGACTGTCAGCTACTACTAACTCTCCATAGGCCCAGTTGAACCAGTGGTCCACGGGGAAAAGACAAGGGAGTTTACTACCTATCCCTTGAGCCATCCACTCTTCCCTAGAGAGCCCTTTTGACATCAGGGACTTAACTGAAACATATGAATTAGAGTGGAAATTGAAAGTATTCAAATATAAATTAATTTATACCCAAGGGTTATTCATGCCAACTAGCAATAAATATGCTGGAAGTAAAAAAAAGGCTAATTTGAATGAATAGGAGTGGGCAAAAAGCAATCAAGGGCAAGAAAGAGGCATATGCAAAGTGTAAAACAGCATACAGAGGAGAAAGAACTGAAAAGATTACACCAGAAAATTAATGTAAAGAAAATAGGAATTATGTGAAAATGAGGCAACCAACCTTCTGTGTCATGGTGCTAAACTGCCTTGCCAGACCTATCTCATTCTTCTGCAAACCCCAAGACCTGGACATGGTCACATCAAAAATTAAAAAAAAAAAAAAAAGAAGTTCCACTCAAGATATTTGTGGACATTTCTCTGAGACATTAAGCTGGAAAACAGGGCTTGTTAGATCTTGTTCGTAATTATGGGGTGAAAGAATGATTGAGATCAATGAAAAAGGCTCTTGAGAGACAAAACCCACCCAAACAGGAGCTGCTATCAAATCTGTCAGTTCTCTTCACTAGTCCTGTAAAAGTCTAGCAGGCCTCCCATCTGATGTTTTTTGTATACAGGCAGGAGGATTTCACTGGACATATTTTCTTTCTAAGGTCAAGAGAGACCAACAATGTCTCTGCTGAAGTTCTGCCCTTAATCACTTGCCCATGACTGATTCTGGGTCCTGGGGCACACAGTAGATCATTTACAGTGACAGAAATGTGCAATTTCTGTAATTGCACAGGGACAAAAGAAGATGCAATTTTTATCACTTTGCCTGGTTTTCTCCAGGAGTAATTAGTTACTTTCTTTCATGAGTAGTAAATTTGTACTTACAAGACAGAAAAAATAAAAAAAAAAGGAAAAAAAAAGACTAAGAAATAAGAATTGGACTTGAGGAATAATGTGGACAGAGGCTAAGACTAAAATTAGAAGTATTTTGCCTTCGCTAGGTTAAATCATCTATGACCTTGTATGAGATGAAGAACAGAATGAAATATTTTTTCACTGGCCTTTAAAAACAGCAACTGAAAATATTTCTACCCATACCAGTTCATGTTTTAAGAAAGCACAACAGCTATGTTTTGAGCCTAAACTACTTCTCTGTGTCTGATTAATTAACCTAGAGGCTTTCCCAATATTCCCCACAGATTTTGTCCCTGGCTTTGATTAATTTAATTAAAGATCGCCAGCCTTTACTTACCCAAGAGGCACCATGTCTAACATGAGGAATAATTTTTTTTTTTAAGAAGTTATAGGAACAGCTGAGGGACACAAAAAAAGCAGAGTAATTTGCCTGTATTTTGGAGGTGATTTTGAATAATCTGCTGTGTAACTCAAGTGTCCTATATTTGAGCAGATGTGCAGTTACAGAGAAGCATGGAATGTGGAAAATAAAACAAGTTAGTAAGAAATGTCTGGATTTGTAGTCAAAACTTCATTGTTAATTGCAATACCTCCAGCATAACTTTAGCATATGAAACGATAGCTTTTTCCATAGGTGCAGACACTGACCAGAATTTGACAGACTCCATGTGAGGATGTGCTCCAATTCACAGTGGAGAAGTTTTTCCAGGAAATATTACTTTACTAGATGCACATTGAACCAAGTATTTAGACCTGGGATTTATTTCTGATGCCACTACTGTCCTACCGCATGACTTCGGTTAAATTTTGTTCCCTTTCTGTTCTTCCTGTTTACACAAATTATCTCCTTTTATTCAGATTTTCCCTTATGATGTTTCTGTGAAAACTGCCATCTCACACAGGGGGGCCCTTTCTTGCTTGAGGAGTATTCTGAGTTATTGCTTCATGATTTCCAGACTTTTCCTTTTTCCAGGACTATATGCATCACAGCATTTAGTTCATGGCAGCACAGCTGATGCCAAGAGGGAGATGAGAGCTGAATCTTCTGCTCTGCATTAAACAGCAGGCAGTCAGCAAGGAGGTTAAGATGGCCAAGCTTTCCAAAAACTATGGCTTATCCAAAGATAGAATGATAGAAACATGGATTTTTTTTTCTTTTTTCCCTCTCTGATAGTCACAGCTTACTCACTTGTTCCTTGGGAAGTATTTTTACCTCATCCATGACACTTCTGATTCTGCCATGGTTTTCAATACCAGTTACACCACGCACTGTGTCTGATGTGCACTGTCTGACAGATGTTTGGAGACCTCTCAAGATGCCTGACACACTCTGTTGTGTTTGGCTTTTATTAATCCTTTACTTTCATCCTTATTGTCTTCCTCATTCCCCCCTTGCTTTTCCCCTCTATGTTCAGAGAAGCAAATGCTGACAGAATGAAAGCAAATTGTTCAAGGTCCATTTGAACACAGCACATTAATTTTAGGATTGTTAGCCACATGTTTACATGTCTGGCTTTCTGTGAAGGGCTTGAGCTGCGCAACAAATTAGGCCAGCCACATTTTTATTCAGTTCTCTTTCTGCTTCCTGGCAGGAGGATCAGGGGGTAGGAGTATTCATTCTCTGCTTTCCATCCCAGTCAGACTTTGCACCCATTTCAGCTGGCCTCCTGTATCAGCCTGCATTTTCCTGGTGTTGGAGATCAGTGTGAGCATTAGCCAGCCAAATGCTGGCACTGGGGATGTCACAATTTCCTTAGTCTTAATCAATAAGCATGCTTCTCTGTCCTTACCTTGTTCCTGCATCTTAGTTCCACAGAGCAGCAGCTAACAGAGTGCCTGTACAAACTTTGGTAACCCTGTTATCTAAATGGATTATGCTTTTTTCTTCTTCCTCTCCAGGATAAGTTGGGCTAAAGAAGAATTTGGGGTTTACATTTTTTAAATTCAAGAATGGAAAGAAGGCCTACTGGTTTCTCTTTTCTTTTTTTTTTTTTTTTTTTTTTTACCAAAATATTACTGAATAAATGTGGAGATACACTCTGAAAAAATCCTCAGGCACTGCTGACAACTTCAACAGTGAAAACAGTTTTATGCAGTTCCTGTAGTCCTGATCACCATCTTACATTTGCTGGGCAATCCCTGCTGTATTCCCTGTTAACACATGCCACTTTTTTTGAGTTCCTGACCAGCTTTGGATCCATCCCTGTAGCCAGCTTGTTTCAAGAAAGAAACAGAGTATTAGGCCAGCTGTAAAACCCATTGCAGTTTTCTTTCTCTGATGCCTTTGGTAACAGCAGGAGCGATAAAAAAATGAAATCCCTCTGCTCTGACTTCCTCTACCCTCTCTACCCCTATCCCTCTCCTCTTACCCCTGCCAGTTGAAATAGAGGACAAACCTGTCCTTAAATATTTGTAAATGCTCAGTAACTGAATGGCAGCTGTCTTCTTACTGGATTGGGATGCAGAGAACACATGCTTGCACCATTTTTTTAGGGTTTTGGTTATAGTTTGAGGGATTTCTGTCTTGTTTTGTTTTTCTTCTCTCAGTATGGTCCTTCCCTCCTCTTTATTCACTAGAAAAGAGAAAGCCACAGCAGACTTTGATGTTACCTACTGCTCATTAACCAGTAGTCTTTCCCTCCCAAAAAGCCCTTAGAGTAGGTAATCATTGGTTTTTGCTTTGATAAGTGTTAACTAACCAACCTTTCATTACCACAAGGAATAGACTAGTTAGGAAAAGGGGAGGAGTTGGTGTTATTGACACAGTACTGTGGTTTGCAATGAATTTCAAGGAACTGAGATTCTGCCATACAACTTCATATAATTAAATTTAACTAATCAGTCCCATAATTCCTCCTATTAGTTTTAGCTAGACTAGAAAAGGTCAATGCCCTGGCAAGCAATGATTC
This sequence comes from Vidua macroura, assembly GCF_024509145.1. Classification (NCBI taxonomy): domain Eukaryota; kingdom Metazoa; phylum Chordata; class Aves; order Passeriformes; family Viduidae; genus Vidua; species Vidua macroura. Next base: position 5,125,617 of record NC_071611.1, read on the forward strand.
GCAAATAACAGGTGCAGCCCGTTTCTATTATACTGCCATGGGACACTGCTCTGTCACTTTTATTTACTGAATCAATCCACCAATGTCCAGCAGGAGAACAACAGTTAAATGGCCATTAATTGTAGGCTGATGTGCAGATGAAACAAATCTCCAAAGGGATGGTAAACCTTTGTTCTTTAGTCTCCTCCACTTCATGCAATGGGATTAACAGTAAATCACTCAATGCTTCATCTTCTTATTAAAAAATTACCATACTGGTCATCCCAGGTGACTTACATCCAACCACGACATAAGTTTCTTTTTCTTTTTATTTTTTGTGAAATTTAATTTCAATGCAGTAATTTAAGATATTCATAGTGAAACAAGCAATTTACACATAGAAGAAAGCAGCATGCATGGTGTACTCCTGATTGTCCTTTATTTGTTGTTTCAGGGGGAAAATTATTTAAGTTGTTTTAGAAAATTCTTTACGGAAACTAAATTCCCTTTTTTACAGGCTTTGATTTATTTAGTTTCATTCATACTCTGCCTCCTGACACACAGTTTTAAGTGTGCACATTCGCCCTTCAGAAACAGGAGTGACTGAATTGATGGAAGTGGGTGCAATGTCAGTTCAAATGCCTTCAGAAATTTCCCAAAAGCAAAGGCCTTTCACTCATCCCGTGTATCCCAGACAAATTAATGACTCCATAAGATGACGACAGTCTTGGAGGGTTTTGGATTTGAGTCTTGTAAGTAGAATACAGTGCATTGCACGGATGCAGAGACAGCCCTCCCAAATGTAAACTGGGAAGTAATGAGCTGGTACCCTTCCCCCTCCACTTCATGGGCTAGAACAGAAAGAAAGAAATAGAAACTGTGGAACATGGGACCTCAGGGGCTTTATTTAATTATCTTTATTGAGACAGTTACATTTGCAAAACAAGAAGAGGTGCCTATCTGAGTGTGGCAGGCACCACTGACAAACACAATATATCAAAGCAGAAAGAGCAACCTTATAACGTACTATATTTCTGGGTACCTCACAGTTGAAACAATCAACTAAATTCCCCATCTCCCTCACCTAGTGTATCATCCCTAATGATGCTTGTTTCTTCAGCAATCTTTCCAAAGAGAAGCATTTTGAATTAGGCCCTCATCCAAAGCTCAGTGTAATCAAGAAAACTAGCACCAAATATGCATACTGTGAAATCACCTTTGTTCTGTCAAAAGGAAAAATCCATATAACTAAAAAGTTTGTACCAGTTTCAGTGAAGACCCCCTTTCTTCTAATTCAGTCTGGGCAGCTGCACTGTAGAGGTTTTTATTTGACCTACTCCTCCTATGACTTCTCTCTGGTTGAAGAATAGAAAGGGCTCTCCTTTTGTAAGGCTTATCTCATTTTAAAGTAGGAATCTAAATTATGTCTCAAAGACATATAAATTATGCCTCAGAAGGGTCTGTTACTATTCATGGATTATAAACAAAGCTGTTACTGACTTTCTCAGAGGTATCTAAACTGGAAATATTTTTAGTTATATGAAAACTCTTGAGGTTGCTAAGCCTTCCAACTCCAGAGATTCCATCATGTTTGGAGTTCCCAATGAAAGCTGGGGACCCATAAATAATCTTTTAAAGAATTACAAAACTATAGAAACTATAGACCTCTGGAGGTTCTCCATTAACCTTATTCTCATACTGGGATTGTTGTCCTCACTCGATTTGATCACAGATGGTTTTTCTAGGACTGATAAAAACTTTCAAGGACAGAGAGTAACAAACCACTCTGGATACCCTGGCCCAGTGTTTTTCTACCCTCCTGACAAAGTATGATTTCCAAATATCCAGCCTGTCCCTATCCACAGCAAGCAAACAAGCAAACAAGCAAATAAAGCAAAAAATGAATAAACAGACAAACAAAAAGATGGATAGATAAATTGACTTTTTAAAATCCGTATTCCTTATTTAATTTTTACGACAACAAAGAGATGAATTGAAAAATTTAGAGTTTGTTGGTTTTATTCCTCATTTAATTTTTGCCACAATAAAGAGTTTGGCATTGTTCTCTTTCTGAAACCTGCAGCAACTGTAGCTGGTACAGCTGTGTCCCTGCCAGAGTGCTTTGGAGTGGATTCCTACAAACATGAAGAAATACAGATCTCGAGGCATGACAGCACATTGAAAGGAGAGTCACAGGTAACAGAATTATTGCATCCTATTCACTCTGTTCCTTCCCCTCTTTCTCCCTCCATTTTGTTTGTTTAACTCATTCAATTTCTCCTCTCTTAAGTATCAAGTGTGCAATTATTCTTGAGACATATTGCACCTATGGCAGAACGAATATTATATTTTTGATATAGTATTTCCATGATGAACACAAACAGTAGCTTGAGCATTAGCTTGGCAATGGGACACATGGATATGTTCCCTCAGTTCTGTTCCCACAGACTGTTCCCTCAGTCTGTAATAAATTTCCCAAGTGACCTTAGGAAAATCACCTGGACTCCCTTTGTCTACTACCTCCTCCTGTGAAACAAAATTATCTGTTTGATCTACTAAGAAAACTCTAAAACTAAATATACTAATAAGAATATGTCTGTGGCTTTTTTGTGGTTTTTGTTTGTTTGTTTGTTTGTTTGTTTGTTTGTTTTGCTGTTTTGTCTTTTTGCATTTTTTGTTGCATTTTTGTGTGGTTTTTTTTTGCTATTTTTGGTAGGTTTTCTTTTAATATATGTCAATTTGTTAAAGAGGACTTTAGAAATTGCTTTTCTGATCAAACGTATTTTTATGACTGTTCATATATAGTTGTATAGCGCTTAAATTAGAAAAAGGGAATAATAATTATTGGTTTTTTACTTCATTGGTAATTTCCACTCCTCCATAGCTCTATGTAATGCTTTGCTAAGTCACATGAAAGCCAGACCCCTGCTCCCTGGCAGTTCCCTTCTGAATTGGACAGATAACATGACAAATAATTACTTTCTAACAACAACTTTTTCTCCTGGGCATCTCCTTGTATTTTTCAGCATTGGCACCCATTAAGAAGTGAGGCATAGATGCTCTTTAAAGCCTGGATCACATAAAGCAGCTAAGACAGGTTTGGGAGGATCCTCTGCTCTTGGAAATTCTTGTGTCATTGTCACACACAGTACATGAAACATCCATCAACTTCACATCAGAAACAATATTCTCTTCCTTTGAAAAGCTGGTCCTAAGGGTTTGCAGCATGTGTCCCAGAAGACTAATGATGAGTGTTGTTTTTTGATTGATAGAAACTATCTTTTTCCTTGAAATCATACATGACCAGCCAGAGAAGCACAAAAAATCCATCACTGCTTAGGCAGGAGGGGGGAGAAAACAGGGTCACTTGGTACAGCAGGGGTGGTCATACTTTGCCCAAATAATTTGAGGACCGTATTGGTAAGTTGCCAAGAGCCGAAGGGCTGCATTGAATTTGCATTAAATGGAGCAGATGGCATCAGCTGCCCTCAACTTTAATGTTGAAATGTGGCCTACAGAGCAAATCTGTACAAAACTTTTCTAATTAAATCTGAAACAACATGCCTCATCTATTCCCCAGTAGCACAGCCTTTCTGGTGGCATTTCTGCAATTCTGCTTCTAGCCCCAGCCAAGAGAGACAATGGCAGAACTGCAGAGAAATGAAAAATAAGAACACACAGAGACAAACGGTTTTATCCCAAATTTTTTTGAAGCACCAGATGAGAATTAGTGGACTAGAATTAATCTCCATCAATCTTTACAAGGTAGTGCTCTTTGTAATAAAAGTGTTCTGTTGTATTTATTAAATGTGAACTTCTGTGCAAACCCAGCAGTGGTACCAAGGAAGTCTGATCAGAGGTAGAAAAAGGGAAAGCCATATTTCAAAACCACTCTAACATTCATTAGATAAACTTGTAGAAGCCAGATAAGGAAAATACTTTCAAATTTGCCTGTTTTACCATACATAAAATAAAATAATTTGGAATAGTCAATAAACCATGCTTTAGCTGTATTCATGCACTTCATTGACAGACTGTGTGAACATTTCCCACAAGAATTAAACAGATGACACCATAAATAATTCCATTACACCAACAATTTCTGACAACAGCTGTTAATCCACTCTCTGCAGTGGAACTCAATAGCAGGTAATGGTGTTTAGCAGTTATGAAACCAACCCACTCTTATTTCTGGAAAAAAATAACTTTTAAAAATGTTTAATTTACATATTTATTTCATTGCCCAGTACCTAACTTAAAAATATACTATCTCCATCCTTACTTCTCATAAGTGAGGACTTTATTGTATCAAAATTATGCAACCATGTTAAATGTTATTGGTTTTAAATATTTTTATGCATATGTGAAATACTAATTTGCTTGAATTTTAACAGTCAGGACCAGACATCTGCATCTGGTGAGATTATGTGCAAACATATATTTTAAGAATAAAATTAGGTAAAATGAATAACTAAGCCAAAGTAAAATCTATTTTCATTCAATGACCTTATTCAGGAATATTTGAGCCAAATTTTCCCTGGGTAGAATTCCACCAACATCAGGATTAAATAAGACCATTTTCTGTTTCCTCTATGGAACAGACAGGGAGAATATGTGTCTTTTTTAGTTTATAAATAAGTGGTCAATAAGGTAATTGAGTGAGGAAAGAAGAAAAAAGGTTGTGAATAACTAAAATTGATTTTTACACATAGATCCCTGAAATAGCATTAACTATGAGAGTGCTGCACTTTATTTCTGTCCTAAGTTACCTCGTCTGCTACACAATAATAGTCCATATGATGCTGCTGATTAAAGAAAAACACAAACAAGCAACCAAAATCCCAAAACCAAATGCCAAAACATCTTCTGGGTGATGCAAAGCAAGTCAGGAATAAGAGAAGGAGATGAAGAGAAATGAACCGATGCCTTAAACAGCTGGAACAGAGACTAGACAGAGTTAAGGGGAATAGAAGAATATTTTCTGAAGGGCCTTCAAAGGCCACACCCTGGCAGTACCAGAGCCACAGCTTTGGCTCTGCCCGGATGGCTCCAAGATGGAAGTAAAAGAGGGCTTGGTCATAAGATTTCACATTTTTATAAGTTTTGGTCCATTAGCATATTGGAGCTAGTTGTCCAATTACAGCCCCAGCCCATGAAGTCCCATCCTTCTTGTTTTTTCTCTCTTCAGCCCACGTTCTTTATACTCTTGGGCCTGAGATTGGATCGGCTGTCCTTGGGTCTCTGGCTAGAGAAGGAATTGTGTCTACCTACTCTGTGAAGAGAGCTTACTGTATATGAAAACTCACACCTACTATCCCCTTATATAAAACCCAGACCACACAGCAAAGCAGCACAAAATAAAAAAAAAAAGAAAAAAATAGCAAGCTAAAATCCAAGTTATCATTTCCTCCCTTTAGAGGCTCGAGAAGGCCTTTACCCTTACCTTTACCTTTACCTTTACCTGCAGTTCAAACTGGTCTTTCCACTTCTGCCTTGCCTCATTGCAGGCAAATTCCATGTTAGAGGTACAATATGACCAAAGAAATGGAGCAAGAACTTTGCCAGACTAAGATCTATATGGTCTGGGCAGCACCTGGAAAAAGATTTTCAACATTCTCATTTTAGACAGGAGTAGGTAGAAATTTCATGAGTTCTGGTACACTCAGTTTAGTACTGATTTAATTACCCAGGCAGGAATAAGTGAGATCCTTACTTTATAGCTGAAATTAGGAATATTGGTAGAAAAAGTACTACGTGTAAAAAAAACTTTGACATTTCATATAGTGATATACTTTGGGAATGTTTTATTTTAATATCAAAACCACTGTAATTGACATGGTGCTGCTTTTATAGTACGATTGATCTTTTAGGGGAGATCTGTCTTCTATTAAGCATCACATCCCTTTTAGAAAGTATGACAATGGTATAGTGGATTATTTTATTTAATTGTTTATTTAGTAGGCATCTGTTGAATTTCAACCTTTCATATGGTCTGTTTTGGTGTGAAATTTACTATTTTGTTTTTTCCTGAGGGAAGGAATACAAACTTAAGTTGAAAATCTTCTGAGTTCCAGGAATATGTCCTATAAGCTAAACAGTAATGGGTGAAATTGAAGCTTAAATCACTGGGGAATAATTTGTTGGCAGCAACATCTGGAAAGCAAATGTGCAAACAGTTAGTTAGTTTTCAGAACAAATGATAGATAGTGGGCTTTAGAAATACATTTATGGGCACAAGGTGGGGGAAAGAAAGAAAGCAATGCAGGCACAGGATAAAATCAGGTACCTGAAGAGGAAATTTAGCAGTGTGTGCATGGTGTGTTACAGTTAAACAAAAGAATAATCTGAAGGAAAAATAACACTGATTTCAGATGTCAAATCACTGATTACAACCACAAGACAAAACTTGTCAAGGGAGAGAGAAATATTGCTTGTAAATTTCCTGACAGTTTTTCTTTAAAACAAACAAACAAACAAAAAATAACAAAAAAAAACCAAACAAAAATAGTTTAGATTAAAAACTCAAATTTTTCACGAAAGGTGACCTGGTTGAATGTAATGGAGGTTTCTGATTTGTTCAAAAGATTTCATAATTTTCAGTGAAAAAATTCAATATTTATGTTTCCAAATAAGCTGGAATTTTTAAAATTTGCAAGTACTTTGTTAAAAAAAAAAAAAAAAAAAGGTTATAAGGAACTCTAAGTTTCCCAAAAGTATTAATTCTCTGTATTTGCCTATTAACAGGATATAACATATATCTATTAACAATTGTGCTTAGGAGATGATGTTCACCATCTTCTGATTTCAGTGGGAAGGGGATTGGACTGAGTCCTTCCAGCATCCATACCAAACAACTTAACATGCAGAAGTGTTCCCTACATTTACTATACTCTGAGTCCTGCCTCCTGTTGTGTAGCCTTAGATTCCTGAAAAAAAAACCCACAAAAATGAATGATATTATAATTTTTATTAATCTCTACTATGATTTTAAAGAGAGAATAATGTCATAAAATGGGATTTCTTCTGGAACAATCTGTAGCACACTGTTAATATCTCAATCCCTGGCATTACTGGAAGCCCACAGAAAATCTGGTCTCATGCTGGAGTGTCCTTAGGAAATTAACTGGGCTGACACAACATTGTTCTTTTTGGGAAATATGATGAGAAGTCTTCATATTTCTAAAGAGATGAGTGACTTCAAAATCAATTTCTAAGTTTATGAACCACACTGAAGACTGTTCTTAATGTTTGAAAACCATGCCGTCAGCTATCCAAGATTAGTTAAATCTTCTCAGGGTAGTAGGAGTTAATGTAATAGCATTTTGTGTCAAAAATATTTAATAATTTGCAGGCTAAAGCAGAAATTAATGGAAGCTCAGGTATTCCTGTGTGTCTAAGTCTCTGAGACTTAGAAGTGACAGGGATGAAGTCTTTTTCTTTCAATTTGTCTGTCTATCTATCTATCTATCTATCTATCTATCTATCTATCTTTTATTATTACATAAACCACTGCAGTTTTGGTCATATATCTCAGTTTATACTGCAGTATTTATTAACTGGTATTTACAGACCCAGATGAATGTCCTGGTACTGCAAAATCCTTCCCACTTAGGTGGTATTGCTGTTTTATTTCTTTCTGTATTAGTATGAAACCCAGTAAACTCCATCATTTTATCAGAAGGAAAAGAAGAATGTGTTTTCAGTGCCAGATATAGAAGGCAAAATACAGTGCAGTGTTGTAAAGGAAAATAAAGCACCTGCAAGAGAGATTTAACAGTCCAGGCATTATTGTTGGACGAAGAAAGAGCAGGTCTCAAGTTGATTGGTTGTTTACATGCCATTGCTCCCCCTGTTCTGTATCTTTTATTGCTGAGACATTTTTTCAATTACATGCAGAAAACATTTAACTCGCTTCCTTTGTTTTATGAAAATAACCTTTTAGAGTATTTCTTTGCACTTGTGATCCCCTGACTTAGGAGTGAACGCTCAGATGCTGTGCTTTTTTTTGTGTCCTTTGGCAACAGCAATATGGAATTCTTAATGGAATTTATCAGAGATCTTTGGAAACTTTTATCTCTGGGTAAATCCAGAGCACAACTGCATCTACAGAAGATTAACCAAGAACTTTCTTAAGCCCATCCCTGTGTCCTAGCTGCAGCTGTGCAGCACTGGTTAGGTTATTCCAGGAGGCCAAAGTTAGGATCTAGCATCCAAAATCTGACATTTGGCTTGCTTCTCTGAAGCACTCACAACACCAAGAAAGTAAAATCTAAGGACGGCACACAGGATTATGTCCTTAAATCGCAGTGAAAGTGAGCTCCTAAATTCCTAGAAATTAATTTCATCCTCTGAATGTGTAGATTTGGATACCCAGCTGAATGTGAATAGTGGGGCTTTCAGAGAGACTGGAGATGTAGGAGTGCAAGTCACCAAGAAAGTTTGCTGCAACATTTAAATCTTGGGCATTCAAGTGTCTCCTATTTTTTAAATTCTTTGTCTTGAATTTATGTTCACAGCATTTTAACTTTTAAAATAATTTTTGCCTCATTTTGAGCAAAAAATGAGATACCCTCTAAGTTCATTTGGTGGAGAGGAATCAGCACCTCCACAAGATAATTCACTCCATTTTAAGATTAGATATACGACTCTCTGAACATTTCATATTCCCTCTGTTGTATACAGAGAAAGCCCAGATTAATGATTAAATAAGATAAAACTAAATTTGCAGCTCTTATATGGATACATTTAGGTGAGATTAAAGTTTCAACACATTCTTTCTAAATTTAGGTTATTTCTTCAACCTTAGTATAGAAACTCACAATGCTTCATCCTAAAAGGAACATTGCACATTCAATAGATAAAACAGTTTATTGTTTTGGTTTGGGTCTTTTCCTCCTATGCATAAAGTCAGCATTTGGAAGCCAGTTAAGGACTGAATTTCTGGTAGATTATCAGAGATTGTTAAATCCTGGTGTTTCTGTAACTATGATAAATAGTGAAAATACATTATATTCAATGTCCCTAGGAAGTCACACATCTACCTAGGTCACCTAGATGTCACAAATTATTTAAGTGCCTCCCACAGGGTAAAATGCCTGGCTGCTGGTGGAAGGAGATCACAAACCCTGAAGAGCCAACACATGGCAAAGATTTTAAACAAAGGTTGGCACCATTTGTAGAACTGGAGTTTGGGGTACCAATTCTGATGGACATCAGGATAATAGACTACATTAGACTAAAATAGAATAGTATTTTTTTGTCCATAAGATAATAATTAAGGTATCTTTGAGTTTGTGCATCACTGTAAATAGGAGAGTTATCTTGTATTCTGCCCAATGGTGAGGAAAACCTTCAAGTAAACAATCCTTCCTTTGAATTATTTTATTTATTTTATTTTAGATCTGAACAAAGACCTTTGCTTTCTTACATTTGCATTGTTTCTCTAACCTAGAATCTTTTTATGTCACAAAAAGTCTGCCTTTAAAAAAAAAAAAGTTTAAAAATTGCAGCTACATTTCAGCAAAGCACAAGTCTAAGTGATCCATTTACCAGGTGACAAAAGGAAACTCAGATACCACAGCCCACAGTCTTAAATAAAGCATCCAAAATTAAGACAGCTTTCTTGAAAGATTAACCCAATTCATTTTAGGTTAAGAGCTTAGAAGAAACAAAAGAGTCCAAAGTCAGTCCTATTATCTTGATCAGAGCTACACCAGGACTCTGTCTCAAGATCATTATCTTACAAGACACGGATGTTAATCTCATTATGTAATCGAGTGTGTCTAGCGCTTTCCTGTATAAATATACTTAACAGATATAGTTTTGACCTTTTGCAGTAAAATTAATAAAAAAGAGATTGGTCTCAGTGTGCCAAGAGGTTTTCCTCAGGCCCATTAAAGAACGATTTTTTGTGTGTAAATAAATATATTTCACCACACAAAAGAAGAAAAATGTTGTCTGAAGAAATGACCTGAGCTTCCCCTCCTTCATATATTATCCATGACCCATTTTATTTCAGAAAAAAAAAATCTAATTCCAGAGGTTTATCTGTCTGTACTCATGTCTGTCCCCTCATAACCATATTCCACTAGAATGTTAATACTTTAAAGTTTCAACTGTACCTCAGAGACATATATATTTGACACAGGAATTTTGTTGTACTACAAGGACTGGCCCATGGAGTATGGAGCCTGGGGAATTTCCATCGTTTGATTTATATCCACTTTTATAGATCATCCTCATATTATTTGAGAGTGATGGGCAATTCAGGATTCATCTATGCACACTACGCCTTATGCAGTGACTTGAACAACTCCCTTGAGACAGAGTGTAAATAATATTCCTTACCCATGCAGAAATAAATGGGATTTTGCTACTCTGCTCCCCAAATGTCAAACAGGCAGGAAAGAGACAGTGAAAGAGCTGCAAAGAGGAGGAAGAGTATGAAACTCAGACTGCTTCCTTCATTTTATTATGCATTTACTGTGGCTGAGGTAAGAAAGGAAAATCAAGTCTTTAGGGCTAATATTGAAAGAGTGTATTCCAGCGTTATCTCTTTCCTGGGGCCATCCTTTAATGCACACTCTACTTACATCTTTGGGAACCCATGGGAAAGGCACTGCAATGATGCTGATAATCAGCAACAGAAGACAAAAACATTTTTGCCCTGCTTATGCTGGTAATTGTAGTGAAAAACCAAATAGGATTTAATAAGGATATTTTGCCTCGGTTAGCAAGTCAACAGCTGGCAAGCAATGACATCAAGAGCAGCTCTGTGGAGGATAAGGCATCATCTTGGCATAAGCACTGCTCTGTTCCCTTCTTTCACTGTCACACCTGTAGCTCTCTCAACTTTGAAGAAAGGTTAAAATTGATTTATTCAAGCCTAAGAGGAGAAGTAGTCCCACATTTTGAAAATAATGGTACTTGATCGTAATGTCACCTCAGACTATGCACATTCTCTTACTGGTGCAGATTATTAATAAGTTGTTTAAAAAAAATTAAAAAAGCAATTCAGAGATGAGAAATCTCTGCTGATAAAGAAGCACAGAGAAAAATAGAGGGTTGCGCCTTACCTCAGTTCATGGTTCTCACAGGCTTTCCTCTGATGCATCCATGTCACCACATAGTGGGATTCAAAGTGAAAATCAAGGTCCCAGGAAGCTGGACAAGAACTTAACTCATTGAATCTGCAAAATGATCTTCTCAGTATTATAATATAATTTTCATGCTGTCTGCATATATAGTAGCTTAGGGCAAAAAACCCACAAGATTAATTTTTGATACAAAGAAACTAACTAACTATTAGTGTCCATATTAGTTCTCTCCTGGAGTCTCCAGTGGCTTCCACTCAGCCAATTCTTTTCCGAATTGGAGTGAAAGAGAGTCCATCTTTCTGCACCTCTCCATGCAAACACCACCAAGTTTTACACAGGTTCTGGTCTCACAGCAAGGCACTGAGAACAGCAGATAAAGGAGGAAGCTGCCTTCTAATTGAGATAAACATCCTCTGTGCCACTGCAATCATAATAATTCTTCTGCTAAAAAAGAAAAAAAATTGAGAATGGGAGTTCAGATTGTCATACAGCACTAAAAATTTTTAAGAATTGAATATTTTCTTCGTATTTTGCATCAAATTCTGCTTGCTGACACCATAGAAAGTGGTATATATTTCAACTGAATTCCAAAATTTCACTTTTCAAATTATAAAATTCAATGAAAAATTGAAATGCCCTTTCCCATCTCATAAGTACCAGATTTTTCCAAGCACTTAACAGTCCTCTATAATATAATAAACATTTCAAAATAAAATATGGAAAATTGAGCCCATAATAGCAACAAGAAGGCCAAACAACAACAACAACAACAACAACAACAAAAAGAAAAAGAAAAAGAAAAAAGAAAACCATCAAACAAAAAAACCCCACAGGCAACCAAAACATATCAAATCTATTAGTGTCTAGCACGAGAACAGCTGTCTATCAAAGCTCAGTCTTCCTATCTGGCTGCAATCAAATAAGCAAGACAACCAAACACCTCTAGGGCAGGACCTCTGAGGAGTAGAGGAATGTCTGCAAGTCTGGAGCTGAAAAGCTGGCATTCTCCTAGGGAGGTCAATCAGTTCTTGGTCATTCTCCCATGTGGGAAGAGAAAAAAATACTCTGTTTCACACAGGTGAATATTAGTCCAAAGTAAAAGTGTGGCTGGAGGATTTTTTTTTTCCTTTTTCTTTTTCTTTTTACTTGGTTTTCTAGTAACAAAAATTAACACACCTAGAGGAGAAGTTCAACAGGGAGGGACAAAACAGGCTGAATGTTTATTTGAAGCAGGTTTAGTACCTTGAAAACTCAAATCTGTTTCCCACTGGAGTCAATCTTTTTAAATTTAAGTTTAACGAAAGTTTTCATTGAACATGTGCATGTTCAAAGAGAAGAGCTGCCTGTCATCTGATAGAGCTCACCTAGAGGGGCTTACAGCTATGCTCTTCTTTCTATCTTTACTTTTTCAAACTATTCCATAATTTTCAGTTTTTCATGTAGATGATCTACACTTGTTTGTCTCCTATGTTTATCTTTTGGGTCTTATAGCCACTGCACCAAAGGAGTCTCTACTGGAGTCTTAAAATACAAAGGTATTTGCCTCAGCTATACATTTTGCTTTCACCATTTCAACAAAGAAAATATGACTGTTGTGCACCTGTCAAGATTAAAATTCACTTAACAGAAAATTTGTATGGCAAATATAAAATGCATTAAAAGTATTTTATCTATCAACAAGCCAGATAATTTGACTACTCTGCTGATATGATATTCATAGCATTCCTTTCTTGCATCCTTTTTCTTACAGCATTTCAGTTGAATCTAAAAATCTTAGATTGTTTTTCTTTCTGTATAAACTGTGGCATAGCCAGACACGTGCTGGTTTCATTTAGCTGTGTAATTGCTGATCTTGTTTGCAAATGTTGCTAAATATATGATTAGGCATAAACTGCAGCAAGTCTACTCAATACATTCAGACAAATTTTATTATTGCACTCCTTATCTCAAACACCCACAGACGAAATCTTCAATTATCCGGTTCACAGTTGTCTAATTTTTTCTGCAAGGCTTTCGTTATAAGACATGTTGTACTGAAGTCAGAAACAGTTGTGCCAGTGAGTCTAAAGTTTGGACCTACAATGAATCTTGGAGAGTTGGTCACCAGGCACACATACAGCCCACAGAGCAAGAACATGTCTGCTACATTCTGATTGTACTTGTGGTTTCATGCTTAGGTTCTAAGCTAGACATCAACTCACAAATGTGAATGCTTTGGATGAGCCATTTATTATTCCAAAGGAAACCTGGGCCATTTTCTGCACTGATTCACTTCTGGGCAGAAGACTATGTCATCCAAATTGTATCCATCAGCAGTGCTACAATATGGCCCATATATAGTCTCTAACTTTCCATTGGACTTGATGTTTTACAACTCCAGACACTCTCCCATGAATCTAAAGGTACCCATAGCACGGAAAATTAATTATTTGAACTCCTATCCAAGAGTGATAAAGAAGATATCAACTGAGTGCAAGCAATGTGATGTGCATTTCATAACAAATGGTTACAACAGAAGGAGAGCAGAGGAAAATGGCTCTTTGCTCTCAACTGAGAAGCTGGAAGTTTCTTAAACAGTAAATCACCTGCTTTGTCCCTTGTATCAACAAGAATTCTTCAGTGAACTGAGAAACAAAAATTTGGTTTCCTGCTTCAGATTTCTGAAAGCAAACAGGAACTGAAAAAAACCCAAGGAAAACTATTTTAGTTTTGAAGCTCACTTATGTTTCTTTATTTTTGAAGAAACCAGTGTTTCACATGGACAAGGCAAATGATTGTCCAGTTAGAATATTGGCCAGTGCTAGTGCTCACTGGTAAAATATCCATTTTGCTGCAAAGGATATAATCTTCACATCTGCTTGGCAGGAAATGACCTGAACGTGTCCAGAACTTCCAGAGACACTTTTCTAGGGAGTGTCCAGGACTTCAGAGAACGAGACCATCTCTTTGTAAAATGAACCACATGAAACTCTTTCAGCAGATTTTTTGCAAAGCAAATCTATAGAGAAGTCTATGTGATTAGCTCAACACAGAATCAGAAAAATTTAGGTTAGAAATGACCCTTAAAATCATTGAGATGAACTGCACTTCTAACACAACTAAGCCCACCACTGAGCCAAATCCCTGAGTGACACATTTACAATCTTTTTAAATATATCCAGAAACATTGACTCCACCACAGCCCTGGGCATCCTACTTGGGTCTATAAAACCCTCTTGGTGAAGAAATTTTCGATAGTATCTCAACCAAATATCCAGTGGTGCAACTTGAGGCCATTTCCTCTTGTCCTGCCAATTGTTCCCTGGAAGCAGAGCCTGACCCACCTGGCTGTATCCTCCTGTAGGGTGAGAAGGTCCCCCCTGAGCCTCCTTTTCTCCAGACTGAGCCTCCACAACTCCTTCAGCTGCTTGTGGTGCTCCAGACTCTTCCCCAGCTAAATTCCCTTCCCTGGACATGCTCCAGCCCTTCAATGTCTCTCTTGTTCTGAGGGACCCAGAGCTGAACCCAAGATTCAAGGTATGACTGCCCAGCACAGTCACTGCCCTGGTATTGTGGGCCACACTATTGCTGACACATGCCATGATGTCCTCTGCCTCCTTGGCCATGTGGGCACCCTTCGGCCCGCATCCAGCTGCTGCCACCAGCACCCCCAGGTCCTTTCCCACTTGGCAGATTTTTAGACATTCCTTCCCCAGCCTGCAGCTGCAGGGATTGTTGTAACCCAAGGGCAGGACCCAGAACTTCCCCTTTTTACCCCTCACACCATTGGCCTCAGCCCATGGATCCAGCCTGTCCAGACCCCTCTGCAGAACCTTCCTGCCCTCCAGCAGATCCACACGCCCACTCAACTTGGTGTCATCTGCAAACTGATTGAAGGTGCACTTGATCAGATCATTGGTAAGGAAGGGCTGTCCCCAGCACTGATCCCTGGGACCAACTGCTGGATGTGGCACCATTCACCACCACTCTGGGCCTGACCATCAGCCAGTTTTTTACCCAGCAAAGAACAGCCAGTCTGATGTGCTGAGCTGGTCATGTATCTTGGCATCACACCTTCATTCTGGAAACATCATTCACTTCTTAAGTCCAAATACTGTGGACATAAGACAGTCCTGGCATGAAAGTCTTAATTCCAGCATATATGATTTCTAGAGAACATTATAGACACACCAATACAAGATCATATGACCAAGAACTTAATACATGTCAATGAATGTGGCAAACTAAACTTTCCATGTTTTTCTCTATTTAGACCAGTGTTCAGTGTAATTAAATCATGTACCTTGTGGAGTGTTGAGATTGTCATGAAAGAGAAGTCAGACAAACTGTCCACTTGTAATGCAAACACAATTATTATTTATTGAGGGTGCTGAACAAATGTGGCAAGCACATTTCTCTCTCTCTCGGGATTTTTCATAGAGGTGCACAGAGAGAAAGAAAGAGCAAACAATTTCTATTTCTGCTCCTTGTTTTTCCTATGTGGAATGTATTTGGAGAATTGTTTACCTGGGGTGATTACTTGGTTGGATCCTGGTGAGGATTGTTTGAGCCTGATGGCCAATTGGGTCCACCTGTGTCTGGACTTTCACGAAGAGGGTAACGAGTTGTGAGATAGTTAGATATGGTAGTTAGAAAAAGTAGGCGTGTAGTTTTAGTATCTTCCTTTATATAGTATATTAATGTATTATAGCATAGTTATAATAAAGAAATCATTCAGCCTTCTGAACTGGAGTTGGACATCATCATTTCTTCCCACTGGGTTTGCCTGCATTTTACAATAAACAAAGACTACACAGTAGCAATATCCCTAATAGTCTAGCTTGACACAACGTGAAATATTTAATTGCAAGGACACAGAATGTTTCTGTATCTTGTCATGGAAAAAATGGAAAAAAAAAATCTGGTGATCAGACTGCATGCTATGCATCTCCAGATCAAAAAATTTACCTCAGATACAGATAATTATTTATATTCCTAGCAGATTAGTCACAGATACTTAACAAGCTCCTCAATAATTTGGAATTATTATCCTTCTCACTCATATATTTGTACAACATGTTTAACACTTCTATTTTTGACATTTACATGTTGTAATTGAGTATACATATATATATGCCAGTATATGTGTGTATATACATAGCTCTATCTCAGGGAGCAGGAGACTGATGTGATGGGAATATTTAGAAGATTGATCAACCAAATCAATTTAAACTTTAAAGCAGAACTCCACCAGATTCATGTTAATTAACAATACATATTATTTTAAAGGTTTATTCTTACTCATTAACAATTATTGTCACTGCATATTCAAAACAGTTAATGCTTAACAATCAATCCTAAATTAAGTATGAGTACACAGCGCCATGGAGCTCATGTCACTGCAGTTTGTGCTGAGGACTATAGCCTTGGTGGTCTTAATATAGAGGTTAAATGGATCAAGTTCTCTGAAAGGGTTCACCACTACCACATCCGAGAACATATCCTGTTGTAAAGTGTTGGTTTTTTAGACTGTGCCCAACTCTCAGCCTCCAGCTGCTGCCTATTTGCTGCCCAAAGATGGCAGGGGGAGGTTGTGCTCCCAGTTTGGGGCAGGTGTCTTCTCCTCTTGTTTGCCTGGGATCTCTTTTGTCCCTCACTGTGTTGACACTTTTTTTCCTTCAGTGAATGCCGTCCTATTGCAGCTCTTGAAGCTGTGCTGCTTCAATGATAAACAGTGGCCCATCAGTGTGGTGTTAGCAGTTCTGGGTCCTCTATTTTTTACCCATATTTTCAAGGCCTTTGCTCCTATCCCACATTTAAACTGACACCATAACGGGAAAAACCTGATACTCAAGTTCACAAAACAAGTTCTCGTAGCAAGATAATGGCAAGTCCCGGAGGTTAGGATTTGGATCTGACCCCATCAGTAGCAGGTTTGTTGTGTTACTAGCACTGGTTATACCATTTTTGTGGGTGGCTAGGTACAAAAATAATGGTAGGGTTCCCTGTTTTAGTGTGTTTATGTTTAATTCAGTGTACTTTTATTTTCACAGGTGCATGCAGCTGATCAGTGTTCATCCAACATATCTTTGAAGTGAAAAACAACTACATTCCCATGACAAAACAGTCTCTGGCACTGACTGCTCCAGTTTCAAGCCTAGGGGAAGAATTTGGGCTGGGAATTTCAACCCAGGAAACATGACTGACTGATGATGCTCTACCAGTTACTACCGCTATTTTTCCCAGGGACTTTTACGCACTTCTCCTCTTGGATTACTTCCCAAGGAAAGACTGAGATTAAAATCTTTACCCAAGGAGAACCATGAAAAAAAAAAAAAACATCCACAAGAATGTTCTTATTACAGCCTCCCATCACTGCATAACTTGTTTATTAGCCCTTTCTTCACCTAGAAGCAGGACAATGGCTATGTCCAGCTGAACTCCTCTTGTGAAGCAGGGATTAACAAGGAAATCAAACATCTTGTTTGGGGTCACAAAATAACAAGGACCTTTACTCTGACCCAGCTGAGATAAGGTCAAAGGATAGAGTGAAACAGGGTGATTTAATTTTTTAAAAAACCATATACAAAATAAAATTAAATAACATTTTTAGACCTTAGCATAAATTGAAATTCGTGTAAAGTTGCTCATTTGCTTTAGAAGGATGTCTAAATCCTCACATATCTGTATACCAGGGCTGTCTTTGAAGATAAGAGGCTCTAATTTTAGGTCTAACTGATACACCTTTTTCATGCTTGATCCTGAGAGCTCTTATCTCTTCTCTGGCCTTGAGAGAAGCTGCTGTATTCATTTGTTTTTTATCTGAGAGGAACCAGTTCCAGGAGAAATGTGGAGACCTGCTGAAAGGAATCAGGTGTGTGCCAAAGCATTTCTAAGTTCACTTTAAGAGCAACAAAAATGTCTTCTCCAGAAAGTATAAGTGTGTTTTGCCCCACATTGAGACAATGATTCTAAAAGTAGGGGTCAGAAATGTCACCATAAACAGTAACATCTTGGATTCTCCTACTTCACCACAACACCTTAGAAAACCCTAAGTGGGATTTGTTTCTTTAACCTCAGTGAAAAGTATAATACATATTATATTCTTACTATGTCACCTAAACCAATGAAATTCTGTCAACATTTTGGTCTACAAATAATTGCTGGTACATAAAAATCCAGATTCTGAACCCTGATTTTTTTCATCAAGGTTCTTACCTTAACCACATATCTTTATGTTAAAATAAAATTTCCTTATGGAAGCTCTATGGCCTCGTGGCAGAAGATAGATTTCAGATTTTTAGATTTTATGAAGAAAATGTCCCTGCCATCTACAATAGCTACACACAAAGTTTGATGTGTTTAAACTGTAGAATAGGGAAAAAGTAATAGAGGGCTTGATGGTGGAGAGAGGGGAGAACAGGAGGGCAGAAATTTGGGGTTATTTTTCTTTTTTTCTTTTTTTTTCCAGTCAGATAATACTTCGTATAAGTCTCAGGCAAGTGTCTGAAGTTCAAGATAACAATCCAGTTAGCTCAACAGTATTATCAAAATATTCAATATTATTTGCACAAGGCTGAAGAAATTTTTGTGAGCGTGGTCTTGTGTGAAAGGAATATACATTTTATTATTTGACTTGTCAATGTTATTCATGAGGCTATGCTTTTCTCAATTGTGTTTTCTTACATTGAGAAGATTTGTGTGTGGCTTTTAAAATTTATTTTATTTTCCCTGCAAAATCTTAACACACATGAACTTTTCATAGAGCTGGACAAACTGTTTTAAATGCTCTACTAATATTTACTCAAATGTATAAAACAAGGTCTCACTGACTAGGTTAGCCCCTACTCTGTGTTTGTTTTCTGCAGTTATTTTAGTTAATGAGTTTGCTGGCTGGGTTGTTCCTGGGAACAGCTAATTTTAGACAACTATTAAAAAATACTAACAGAAGGTGAATTTCACAAAATGCTGCTATTTGCAATGGAAGTCTGGTTTTAAGAGTTGCGGTTTGCTCATCCAATCAGAAAAACATATCATATGATTTATATATCTGCTCACACCATCTTGAATTTCAGACTTTAAATTTTATGTACTTACAACCATCTGCTCACAAGCTTAACTCACACCATGGTTTTATTGGAGAAAATACATATATCTGGTAAACAGTTTTGAATATTTGATGAAGGGGGGAAGCCATCTTATTGGACAATTTCTTCAGCAAGATGGAGGTTATCTTCTTTTTCCTGCTCTCTTGAATCTGTAGTGCAATATTTTGACCATTTCTTTTAGTTTGGTCTAGATAGTTTCATTTTTTCCTGCAGGATTCAGTATTCTCAGTTCTTGAATGACTACAGTTTCATTTTTAGGGAATTAATGTCTGGATGCTGGTTTTAAGTAGTGTCCATATTTTCTTGTCACAGTGATAGATCACTGCTTTTAACGACAGCCTCTTCTGGAAATACCCTGAATTTGGTGCTCAGGAAAAGAGTAAAGATTTATGAATTAAAGACTCTGAACTGTCTCACACGGGCTCAAGGCTTTGCAGGAAGCCCTGGAGGAGAAGCTGTTTCCAGCCTGTATTACAGTGGGGAAAGGAGGGGTGGCCAGGAAAAGGAACACAAGGAGTTGATGGGCAGCACTGATGTTGCTCTGCTTGTCCAAGGGGAGGAAGGAGGATCTGAAACAGTAGATTGAACACCACCACTTGCCATGAGTGCAACTCTCCCATTTTCTGCAGATTGGGCATGGTCAAATCTGTGGTGACTCAACCACTTTTCCCTTCACCTCTCTTCAGCCCTTCCTTCCTTCCTTCATGCAGGTCATTAGCTGTTTTGTGCCTGCTGGAATCCCCAGCTCCAAGCACAAGCACTTATTTTCTAGCCATTTATGGGCTTTATGTTAAAACATGGAAAAACTACAATCATCTGTGCTGCTTATATTTTAGATATAATGTCTGTTCTTCTGCCCAGACGTACCTCATGGGGCTGTATTATGAAGTGTTTCAGGATCCCAGTCTTCTACATGACCTGAACATGGCCTGGCTGGAGGACATCGGGTCTGCTATCTAGTGTGCATGCCCACGTTTCCTGTGTGAAAGAACAGCAGCTGAGAGCGAGGGAGTGGTTTGGATCCCTAACCTATCAGTAATGCCAACTCGGTATAGACAGTGTGAATCCATTAATAAGCTCTAAGTTACACCTCCAGTGGGATGTGTTAACAGAAAGCATCCTTTCTAAAACATGATATCTAAGGTTCTGCTAGAACTGAGACCTAAAAAAACAGAAATACACTTAGATTATACACCTATAATCTAGGTGTATTTGATAGTGTGATTAAGCTCCAGGGCAGAAGGAATAGTGTGATGAAGGGGGAAATAAAGAGGGCAGAAAGAAGGAAACTATTGTCAGAGAACATGGAAGGAAACAGTGACCTTCTCACCTTATTTTTATGTTTGTGCAGCAATTGCCCAGCCTCAGAGATGAGAAGATAGAAGAACCCTGACAGCTCTAAATATCATAAAATCCCTAATGCAATTTTTCAAAGAACACCTGTAAAAGTCAGGAGAATATAAAAGTGAAGAATGAATATAATAGAACTCACTGCTGCTTGTTGAAGGCCCTTCATTATCAGTGAGAGAGGCAGAAGTACCTAACTCTCCAGGAGGCAAAGAGGCAAAGAACCACCCGTACCCACAGACAAGCAGACATTCCCCAGCCATTATTTTCCACAAATATAACATTTAAAAATTCTTCTTCCCTTCACAAAGGTTCAGAAACACCATCAAATGCAACTCATTCTGCCTTTGAAGGGGGCACAGCACAGTCCAATACCACAACACACATAACCCTGAGGGCACAGTCTGATATCACCAGTGTGAAAAGGCTCCTCATGCTTAATCTCACCAGCCAGAGAAGATGCAGACAAGAAAGCTACTTATGCCCAAAATTAGTTTTAATTCCCTGCAACTCTGTTCCTCCTCTTGTATTCTTAGCCAGAAAAGCAGACAGTTTGGCATAGCTAAAAACATTGCATCTTGAGGTCTACATCATCTTTTAAGCACATGGTTCAGGGATCTCAAGTCCAGTGTAATTACAGTTTTCTTTTCAGAACTTGCTTTATCTTTAAACAATCTAGATGAAGTAGCTTTTACCTCAGTCCATCCTTGTCTGTGATTGCTGCTGAACTTGTACAGAGCTGCCACATTTAAGATGGCAAAAGGAAAGAGTGAAAATTCCAGTCCCATGCAATGGGAAACTCTTCCTTTTCTCCACATAAATATAAACAACATTCTTATCCATGTCCAGCAAAATCTTTGTTAGTATTTCCAGCCTGATTTGACACAGGAAATTTTGGACAATACTGAATTGTTTGACTGTAAAAAGTAAAGCGAAGTTCTGCTATTTTGCACTTCTAAAATTATCTCATTATTCCATAGAAACAAAATTAATTTATAACCTGAATTTGTTTGTATCTGGTGTTATAAACAGCTCTCTTCACCAGGGCTGCATGATGCTTTCCCTGCTGTATGGTTAGTAGGTCTGATAAATTAAGAGCCATGCCCAGCATCAGAAAGGAGATTGGTAGCAGAGGTGCAATTTTAATCTGGCTTCATCTGTGTCACATACTTTAACTGCAAGAAAGTCCTTCTTAGGTAGCTGTCTAACAAGCAGGATACATATGGTAATAAACCTTGCCAGGATGTGCTGGAAGCATTTGAACAGGCTCTTCCCACAAGCATTTGTCACATGGCTTTTCTTTGTTTTAGGGGTAGGATCACACATAGATCAAGGTGAAGGAATGTGACAGTTTAGAGAGGGACACACCACTATTGCCCAGAGAAAGATTCACTGTAATTCAGAGGACTTTAATTCTGCTCCTAGTTCTGCTGCTGAGCTGGGAAATTCACTTCACATCAGACTGCTGATCCCAGCTTCCCATGGAAAGCTATTTAAGCTCCACCGATGGCAAGTATTATTGTCAGAGCTATTTAAGATTGATGTCATTACTTAAGCAAAAGCCTTTTCCTCATCAAAGCGGTGGTAATGTCATTTCACAGCAAACTCTACTAACGTGCAGGTTATCACCCTTTCTGCTGGACCTGCTGCTCCACGGCCCTGTGCTGGGTGCCTTGCCCAGGTGACACAGCTCCCCACTGCTCTCGTGGGGCAGTGGGTGCTGACAGAAATAGTGCGGCATTCTCCTGGCCTGGGAGGTGACCCCAGTGTTCCTGCCATTTTCTGTCACCCTCACTATTCCCAAAGCTAATGATTTACATTGCTTAGAGAGTGTGGATGTATCCTCGGGTTTTACATCCACTGGACAGTGTAGCACATCCATGGAAAAGAGGTGTGTTATCCATAATAAAAGGGGATGCAGCTCTGTGCTTCTGACAGAAAAAGAACAATCCATGACAAAAGGCATGTGAGGCCTTTGAAGCTTGAGAATATATGATTGCACTTCTCAGATCTTATGTTGCATCTCCCACAGGTGTCCAGATAAACTCAGAGAATATGAGCTAGACATGGAGGGAAAAAAAAAAAAAAAGGGGGTTTGAGAAGCACAGTGTGAGAGCTCAGGGCACTCTCCCCTTTGTGAAAGATATACTGGAGTGTTCCAACTCCAGTTAAAAGAACAACTGTCCTCTTAGGTCATTCAGAGAATATGAATGTGTGCAGGGGTCAGGTCACCAGCACTCACAGGCTGTAAGGAGGTCCACAGGAGCTAGTGAGAATAACCACCCACAGACTGTGAATTTCTGATCTCTCATGTGTTACATTTGTTTTCTGGCGGTCCCGGATTCTTCTTTAAAGCTCAGACACTTGTCACATTTGCTCCTTAAAGATGGCAGAGCCTCTGTAAAACACAGATTTGCTGCTGCAGTCTGGGAGTCAGGCCCTTAGTGTTGGTCTGGGAAGAAACCATGACAAAATGCAGAAATGCCTCTGTACATTAAAGCATAAATGTACATGAAACAGTGCATCTCAGGAAGTGTAATTTATACCAAGGACTCAATTTAATCATCGCGACAAATGCAAAGCTTTATCAAAAAGAAATTATCTTTTTAAGTAAGAATTTTTTAGACAGCCTCAGTTCCTGCCTTCAAAGGGATTGGGACAGTAGGAGTTGACCATTTATTGATATTTCTTGTCTTCTGGTCTTTGGTGCTGCTCAGTATATATATTACACCCTATTTTTTTTCATGTCTGTAGGACATTCTTTTGCTTGACTGTGATTTCATTGGTTATATTGGCAATTCAATACTGAAGATAACCTGATTTCATACACTAAAGAATGGCCAGAAAATAACCAGCTTAACTGCATCTCTCTGTTCAGAGAAATTCTCCCTCCGCCATGCTCCTCTCTATAGAATTTTCTTCTCACTAAAATATTTTCCCATCTAGACATGTGCAATTCCCATATGCAACTCCCAGCGCTGTCAAAATATGCCAGGCACATCAGTGTTGAGCTGATCAGTCGGGAGAGCCAATTCCAAAGGTCAGGCTTCTTATTTCATACCTAACGCTGCTGATGTGGCTGATCAGTTAAAGGATATGTACAGAAAAGAGACAGAGAAGAATGGCCTCCTGGGGAATTCAAGCTCTGACTCGTAGCCAGAGAATTGTCCAGATAAGGCAAGTTGGGATGTCATGTGCTCATTTTGGGCTGAGGTAGAGGTAGTTTTCTTCCCAGTGGCTGATGTGGAGCTGTGTTTTGGGTTTGTGCTGGTTGATAACACAGAGATATTTTTGTTACTGCTGAACAGGGCTTGCACTGAGCCAAGACCTTTCCTGCTTCTTGTATGGCCAGGCTGGGGAGGGGATAGGAATGGGAGGAGACACAGCCAGGACAGATGACCCCAAGTGACCATAGTGAAGTTCTAGACCATGTGATATCATGCTCAGTGGGGGAAAGAAGGAGGAAGGGGGCATGTTTGGAGTTTGCCTTCCCAAGCTGCCATTCCACATGACGGAGCCCTGGAGATGGCTGAACACGTCTGCCTGTGAAAACAGTGAATTGATTCCTTGTTTTGATTTGTTAACATGCACAACTCTTGCTTTACTTGTTAAAAAGCCTCTAAGTCAATTCATGTGTTTTCTCAGTTTTACCTCTCTGGTTCCTTCCCTAGTGTTTGTGCAGTTAGGTGAAGAGTTTCACAGATTTTGGGTTTTCCTCATTTTTTAATAATTCCAGATCCAAGAAGACCTCACAAATTTAAAGTTGGCCATTAGCATAAACTTACTATATCTTCAGAAAACTTTACACTTCAACAAATGTAAAGATAGTTTCATTCCATTCCCAGAAAGAATGGATTCTGAAGGGCAGAATATTTCATGTAGATCCTGCATTTTAATTTTAAAAGTTAGTCACTGCAACAAATATTTCTGGTAGGTTCTCATCACGATGTCTGTTCAGATGACATATTGTAGAAATCCATATACCCAATGTCTTACACACTGTACACACATATATGTATGCACACCAGGAATAAACATGAACACACATGAAAAAATATATGTTTAAAATATCTTCTTAAGCAGTAACAAATTCAGTATTTTCCTAGTAAAAGAATTTCTGATTCTGAAGTTCAAGGCCAGGAAAAAAATAAGTTGTGCAATGAGTTTCTGTAGTTCTGACAGAAAATTCAGAAACCTTCAGCTTTTTTAGTTCATGGTTAAGAAATGTACTAATACTGTGCATTGGTAGAGTAGGTGAACTTGTCACTACAGTACAGCTAAATCATGATACCTCACTGAGATAACAGTGTTACAGGGAATGAATTTAGTTCTTAGCACAAAACAATCTGTACAATCCAATTCTAGTGTACTTTACATCAGTTTTCCTTGCACACATTTTGCTAGCTTTGAATTCATACTTAAATTCTTGAGTCTTCAGTTGCATTTAATCACTTTAAAAGTAAAACCAAACGAACTTAACACTCTGTGTTTTTAGTTTCTGTAATTAAAAACAAGACAAAATTAACAGCAACAACAAAAAAAGCCAAACCATTCTTTTTTGTGATTAATTTATCTTTAAACTAAATTGCAACAAAAAGTAATTTATATCTGATCACTAGAAAAGTAGGAAAAACTTTTTCTCCACTTGACCTTAAAGTTGTTTTTTTTTTTTTTTCTTTTTTACTTCAATTGAGAAATTTTAACTGTGCTTTCCCAAACTTTAATTCCCTTGCAAAGACATGCAGACATCCACACTCTTGCTGCTTTTTCTTTAGCCATTGAAGTCATAAAGTGGAGGGAAAAAAACAGTGAAAAAATCCCAAGCCCCAGACACTCAGTGACATTGAGACACAAGCTATACTACCAAGCCATATACCATATGACAAATGAAAGGTCTGGACAATGCTGTACAGACAAGGTCAGACTGGGTTTATAGGGAAGAAGTAAATTACAAATGAGAGGAGAAGTCCTTAGAGTCTCTGTAACTGTGGAGGATTTTCTGTTCCCTTGTCAGAGAGTTTAGCAGAGTTTTCTGCCTTTGCCTGTCTTATCACATTATTTGAAGCTGAATTACAGTCATGCTCTGAAAATTAGTATTTAACTCCTGAAAATCTTGGCCTAATGAAAAGCAGTTTTCTTTCTACTGTCCTCAGACAACGACATACCTACCATCACTCTCTATGTAGCTTAGTCACCTCCAGCAGGTATGTCACACATGTGAGTACTCATAAACTGAATTTTGATTTATATACCGTATCTCTGTTGTAACTGTTATTCAGCGAAAGTTGCAGTTTTTTTGCTCAAGAATGGAACAACACTTAAATATCAGTGCTTGGAATTAGCATTTCTTGATTTCTCCACCCTTGCTTGCCTGGCATGGCTGATGTAAAGGCTTTTCCAGTGCCTCCTCCTCTGATAATATTTGGTGCTTTATGACTGTTTTGTATGACTGAGAAGTAAGATCACACACACAAATGCATGGAAAAGGACCTTACATATTGAAGGATTTCCAATATACCTTCTAAACCATCAAAAAATCCTCATGAAATACTGTTTAGGGTTTTGTTGTTTGTTTGTTTGTTTTTTATTTTGGTGTTTTTTTTTAATGGAATCATGGAATAATTTACATAGTAAAAAACTCTTACAGTCATCAAGTCCAACTATAAACTTAAATTTGCCAAGTTCAACAAAAAACTGTGTCCCCAAGCAACACACCTACATATCTTTTAGCTACCTCGAGAGATGTGGCTCCACCACTGCCCAGGACAACCTATTCTAGGGTTTGACAATCCCTTCAGTGAAGCAATTTTTTCCTGTGATATAATTTAAGCCTTCCTTTGGTGCAATCTGAAGCCATTTCCTCTCATCCTACCTCTTGTTTCTTGGGAGAAGAACTCAACACCCACCTCACAACCTTCTTTCAGGTGTTTGTACCGAGCAAAAAGAGAGAAATGTATCTGATCTTTCAGACTATAAATGGTTCTGGAAGGGTCAAGGGCTGCTGGTATCAGCACTTACCTGAAAAGTGCTCTGTGTTTCTGTTTCGTATCATTGAACCTGGTCAGGAATTGGAACAGGCTGCCCAGGGAAGTGTTGCAATGATCATCCCTGTATGTGTTCAAAGGGCACGTGGATGTGGCACTTGGGGATATGGTTTGGTGGTGGACACAGTGCTGGATTAAAAGTTGGACTCATTTACCTTTCAAGTCTTCTGCAATCTTAATGATTCCATGATTCTATGCAGTAGGAAATCTCATACAAGTGAAGAAACTCAACGTAACTGGAAACAAAATCACAAGTGGTAATATTTCTTGTTAAAAACCAGTATCCCACACAAAATTCTATTCTATCTTTTGAATATAAGAAAAGATATGGGTAATGAGGGGAAAACTGAGTTGGAAACTCAAAGCAGAAATATGGTCCTTATATATCCCATATGGGCAGCAGTGTAGCCAGATTGAGATCCCTGAAAAAATAAAAGGAAATTTAACAGTTTAGCTGTATTCTCTACAGACAGTACCTTTGTAGTACAGACTTGCATAACTCATCACCAGTGTTTGAAGCTTCCTCCCAACCAATTTTGTCCAGAGTCCTGGAGGAATTCCCTTTTTGCCCCCTTTGATCACGGGGTAGGAATCCTATATGGACACAGGTAAAAGACGAGAGGTGCTCTTCTCCTCGGGTCTAATTCCTGTTTATTGTCAGGAGCCACTTCAGATCCAGGCAACACCGCAGGGGGTAACAGAGACCAAGGTGTTTGATGGCATCCAAGAGAGAGAGAGCCAGAGTGTGTTCTCCCAGGGGGTTTTGAGCCCAGGGAAAAATGGGCGGGGCAGAGCCGAGGGGCCCCATCCAATGGGACCGAGGTGAGGAGAAGGGGAGGGGAGAGCAGGTCAGGGAGAGCCCATCACAGGTGAGACATGTGGGGGGGGGGGAAGGGAAAAGGTGTGTGGAATAGACCAATGTGATATAGTGCAATAGAAAAACTACTCAGTGCAAAGTCCCAATCACCCAGTGCAAAAAGAACAACTAAATTACTATGTAGCGCATCACAACAGAGTCTCAGATTATGGACTTAACCATGAAGTAACACTAGTACCTCAAATACCTGAGTACAGAGAAAGCAACTCATAGTGAAACAGAAACAACAATTAAAAAAAACCAACAAAACAAAACCAAGCAAAAAATCTGCCTACCCTATTTTCTGTCTTTTCACTTTGCAATTCCTGACAATGTCTTTCCAGATTAAATGAGCCAAGTATTCTCCAAATGGAATGTCACCCTCTGTCATGCACAGGGACACAACAAAGAGCTTCTGGTTAGAGACACTGAAGCAAATATAGTGGACTGATTTAATCACAGACAAATCTACTTTGCTGCCACATAAATTATTTAATGACTCCTTTGGCATATTTTGTTGTAGTCTTTGCATACTTTGTTATTATCCCAGCAGCTCCATTTCTCTTTGTAGCTTGGGGACAAACAGAAAGGCAAAACATCTGATGAGAGCGAGTTACATCATATTGGATAGCCATGACACCATCACAGTTTCAATTCAAGCCTTGTACACGTATATTTTGTCATGTCCTGTGTTATGTGTACAAATGTCTTACAGAGGTGGTCACTCCTGTGATGTTCTGTCATGGTCTGTGCTTCTGTACACTATCCTACTTGGTTGGTGCTGTGCTTCGTTACATTCTGTCTCACTGAGATGATGATGTGTTTTATTAAATCAACATTATTTGAATTTCACAGGCCCATGGAAAGAATCTTCAACTGTTTCCTTATTTGAGTTGTTTACTGTGTGTTAAATCTAGCAAAACAAGCTTACTAGTTTTGCTTTGGTTGTCACCAAAATGAATGGCAAAAGGAAAAGGCTAAGCTTAGGAACTTGGGTGGGAAAAAAGAAAAAGGAAAGGGAAAAAAAAAAAAAAAGAAAAAAGCCTTGGGAATCCAGCAGCCTAGGACTTTCTGGGTTTGATGCTGAATAACTGGGAAAATACAGAAATCAGCAGTGGAAAGAGAGCAGGGAGCTTTGAAGCAGGACTATGTTTGTGACCAGGTAACAAGCTTTTGCTGCATGAATAAAAGGATATTGCCATAGGGGTTGAAAAGAACCTGGACTCATCAAATGTGCTAGTTTGACAGTTTTGAGAGCTTTCTTGTGCCAATCCTGTCAAACTGAAGCAGGAACAGAGGAATAGGCAAAGCCTGTGAGCTGCTAGTTAACACACTCGTGTTCTGAGTCCCACATGGCAATTTCAAATTGTCCCTCCTTAGATGTTTCACATCAGGGTTTTACTGCCTAAATTCTTTCCTTTCTGATCTCTGTGACCTACACATGTACCTCTTTCCTCTCGAGGCTGACATGATCACGGGCTGAAGCAAGTAAGAACTGTCCAGCACTGAGAAGGAAAAATTATGTCTGTAGCTACTGCAGATTGAATGTTAAAATAATATGAGATAAAGTCTGACTAGTGACCAGCCAGAAATAATTAGTGCAAAAGATTCAATGTGGAACCAGCCCATTCTGAATAATCAAAACAATTTTCCTGATTAGAAACACTAGTAAAATTATATTTTTATATCACCTCATCTCATTTTTTTTCCTCAGTTGAGACAGTTATCTTCATGACTGGGGAAAAAAATGAGGAGTGCAGAAAATTTAAAGGAGTTTAATTGTGATTATTGCAATTAAACTCACCTGAGAGCCAAGAGCTCCAAATACTACCCTTATGGCTACTGTGCCATTTTTTTTTCATTTTTCAGTCCTGTCTTTGAAAACAAGCTCAGATGGGAGTTTGAAAGATAGGAGTTAAAGATGGGAAATCAAATTTAGGTGCTGGGACTATTCTTTAAGCTAAAACACCAGCTGCTGCTGATCCTCATGATTCCTGTCAAAACAACTGTCTGTGGCTGCTTGCTGTGTTAGAGGCCGTTCTCTGCTCCTGTGGTAACAACTTGCATATGTAACATAAGAAGAGCAGCTCAACTTTTTGTTTCAGCCCATCAAGAACTTGTCTTAGCTGTTCCCACTGAATCAGGCTCTCCTAATCTGTGGGGAAAGGATATTTAGTCAGGCAGGCCATGCCCAATGAAGGGATACACCCTAAAAATATTTATACCCCTGGTTAAAAACTGGCCTTTTTACATTCTATTGTTTAAATTATATGATAAATTAGAAGCAGAGCTTTGACAGAGCCGATGCCAGTATGGCATTTGCACCAGTGTGACAGTAACTGTTTTGCTGTGTTGATACAACTGGCATCTCACTCTGGACTTTGGGGGACGGGTGGCAATGGGGTAGCCAAGGGCTGTCTGGAAGGGTGACCCAGACATGTTGCTGGTATGCAAATATGACAGTAAGTCTATCATCTTAATCCATAAATAGTGGACAGCCCGGGGCCTGTTTGGCTCTCCTGCACAGTGATGGGCTGCATGCCAGGATATCCCCTTTAGTAGGGACGTCTCAAGGTTATTGCTCAAGTCTGAGACACTGTTCCTTGCAGCAACAGATCCTTGGGAAGTGATTAATAACACACTAAACTTTGAAATCTTAGCAAAGGGGTGCTAGGAATTGATTATGCAGACATACATTCTTTAGGCATGAACCACTGACCAAGTCTGGGGATAGTAGTGGATCCAGTTATCTCCAGACTCCTGTCAGAGAAGGAGTTTAGAACACAAATGGATCCTTTCTGAAGCTCGTTGCTCAGTGTTCCCACTGGTCTCCCTGATAGTTCTGTGTAATCCTGTTCTCTATGCAGTAATCAAGTGTATCTTGACATTGAATCTCATTAAATCACTGTCACGTTTGCCACCAAACTTTCTTAATTCACTGTTTTATTTCAATAAAGTATGTTGTTGCTTTTCTTCTAACAGGTGAAGTGCATCACTTCACCTGTGACAGCATTCCATGCGGGTCATCTGACCATGATGCTTCATGAACAAGAAAATGCTATCACTTCTGACATAATTTCCCTCTGAAGTGACTTGCATTATAATCCATTGATGTTAAGTATTAAATAGCACAGAATGATTTGGCTTGGGAAGGACAATCCCTTCCCCTGTTGCCATCTAGCTCCAGCCCCACTGCCATGGGCAGGGACATCTTCCACTAGACCAGGTTGTTCAGAACCCTGTCCAGCCTGGCCTTGAACACTGCCAGGAGTGGGCCACAGCTTCTTTTGGCAACCTGTGCCAGGGCCTCACCACCCTCACAGGAAAGAATTCTTTCTTCATCTCTAATTTAAAGCTGGCCTCTTTCAATCTGAAGCCATTTCCCCTTGTCCTATCATTCCAAGCCCTTGTGAAAAGTTCCTCTCCAGCTGAAGCTGACTTAACCAGACCTGAGTCATCCTCTGGAAGTCCTTGTCTGTCTTTATTTAATACAGGGAGAGATTGATAAAATTTTATTTTTATCTGATTTATTTTTAACTTCCTGGAAAGTGGCTGAAATTAGGTGGGATATAAGCATGGAGATGGAAAAAGTATTGTTCACTTTCATATACAAAACTGGAATAAGAACCACTGATTTCCAAGGAGAGGCTGGAAAATAAAGATGTTTAACAGTCTGATTGACAAAGAAATTAGAGTATTCATTATGTTTGCTGCAAAATTGAGTTGAGTTCGATGAAATATGTTTCTGAGAGAAGACAGGGAAAATATTTTCAAAAATGTTTGTGTATCCTTTATTTTATGTGGGAGCTATTTAGGGCACTGTAATATTCCTATTAGTAACATGGGAAAAAGGAAGATCATTTAAATGGAAAATAACTAGATAATAGTTTATCCATATAATTATACTACAGTGAAATAATTACTGATAAACCCCTTACCAGGATTGTAGCTGTCATTAAAAACAGCACTGTCAAATATCATCACTTTTTGACAAAACTATTTCCTGACAGAGGGGAAAAATGATTAAAAACTTCAATCCACAAAGTGACTTTTATTTTAACAATAAATAACATACAAGTCACATTGCAAAATGAGACCCTTAATCATTTTCTGCCATGTTATTTGTCAAAATATAGACAGGAAAAAATGATCACTCATAAATAAAAGGTAACTTTCTTTTAACATTTGCAGGGCTGGGGAGTAAATGCAGTGTTTGTTGAAGTTCTTAGAGAGGGAAAGAGAGGGAAATAAATGGCTGAAGTTTGGAAAGTAAAAAAACAACTCTAATAAAGTTAGTCTGATCAACCAGATTGAGTAATCAAAAATACATTCTTTATGAAAGCTATGGGGGAAAATAGCATTTTTATTGGAATATTAACACTGAAAGGTTTGAAAGCATCAGAGAGGGAGAGTACTTTTCAAAGCCCTTCTCTAATTGCTTATGATATATAATCTATATAGCCTAATTTAACGTTAATCGGATTTCTAAATATCATTGTCCAAATGACAATTTTTGGTTTTAGCTGCTTTCAGCCACTGATGAAGTCACAGAAAAGTTTTCATACTGAACATTTTCTTCCAAAAGGCTTGGATGTGTAGAATACAGTATTATACGAATCAGATCAAAGATGGGGATGTTTAATTTTTTTTTTTGAAATTTATATGTAGGATTTGCTTTTTTTATGACAAGTTTTAGTACTAAGGACAGCATCCTGTACCGGGTATAGGAAAATGTTCCCAGTACATTTTCCAAATTATTTCTGTATGGTTTCATTCTTGTGTCAACTGCAACATTGACCTTTTGCATCCTTTTGTATATAACCTATCATGTAAAAGTAGAAAGAAATTGACAGTAAAACAATTTTTAATTAGTTAATGGGCAAAGGTTTGCAATTTGCATGCAGCAAGAAAACAGCATCAGTTAATAATATCCAGAAATTTCTAGTAAATTATCAGAATTCTACTCCCAATTTACAAGTTTAATGTCCCCAATTTTTTTTCTTACTATGATCATGACTTGAAGGTTCAAAGACTTCAACTGACAGACTTTGTGGTAGTGATGGTCTGAATTCACTGTTTTGGTTTTTCAGTCACACCAAACTACATTGACTGGACCAAAAATTTGATAAAAGAAATCTTTTTCCTAAATAATTCTGTTTCTGCTATAGCTATACTATAAAAAGAAAAACAGACAAATAACAACACCTAAACACAATGAAAGGGAGAAAGAGTGGGAATGAGAAAAAGAGAGAAAGAAAGAAAGACGGAGAGAAAGAAAGAAGGAAAAAAAGAAAGAAGGAAAGAAAAAGATGTCTGCTTAAGAGTTTCGTTGATTACAGAAAATTGCACATGGATTTTACCCAGAAAGAAAAAAGTGATATAGGAGGGGAGGACAGATGATAGGGAGGGAGAAAGGCAAATATGGAAATTTATAGATTCATTAATTAAGAAGTTTGGAGTACCATGCAAATATAAATATAAATATAAATATAAATATAAATATAAATATAAATATAAATGATAATATGAATTATGCTTTTTTCCTTCTTAAAAAAAATAAATATAAGTAGTACTCACTGAACACTCATGAAGTAGATAATTAGCTTTATGTCCATTTTACATCTAGCAAGTTTCAGTTTATATGCAGAAACAAAATACTTGAACTTCTGGCAAAAGTACATAAATCCAGGTTCCTATGCTCTGGACGTGTTTTTAACGATATCAGTTTTAGCTGAAGCTGCCTGAATATGAATTTTCCTGTTGGTTAGAATGACAATAGGATTTCATGTAGAGTCATAAGAGCACTGTAGGACAGGTTGCTTAGTTTTTTTTGTGGAATAAGGTGAGAATTAAAAAAGGAGCCAAAATCAGCACAGAAAACAACTCAGTGACAGAGCTGGCAATGCAATGGCAGTGTACTGAAATTATATTTTCACTTGTTTAAATCCAAAGTAGCTGTTTCACCATCGATAACACATTGAACATGCAGGGAAATGCCTGAAGCAGAGTGAAGACAGCAATTGGTAAATCCACAGTGATAAAACTGACAGGTTTTCTGTCATGGATTAGGCCAGAAGATGGCCCTGCATCTTATAACATGTATTAAAATAGTATTGTTGGTTTCAGGAAAACCCATCTCTTTTTATATGCTCTTTATCAGTATATGAAGAAACTTCTGAGCGTAGTATGGACGAAAGAAGAGGTTTGGTTTCTAGTTCTTCAGCTGGCATGGAATTCAGGAAGTCTCTTTTGCCATAGATAAACCACTTAAGGAGCAGAAGAGTCCACCAAGTAGTTCTGGGAAAGAATAATGTGTGTTAATTTCTGTGCTCAGATCTCTGTAAGGGAGACCTCTCAATTCCAACTATCAGAAAGGAAGAAAAGGCTCAAGTCAAGGAGAGAAAATCTTTCTTCCATATCAGAGTTTACTGCAGATCCAAGGTGTTTCCAATTGAATTTGATGAATCTATGCATTTTGAAAAAAAAAAAATCTTAAAAGAAGGAGATATTATTTTTAACCCTAGATGAAGCAACAGGATTACGATAGCTCTTTCAATTTCTGTTACTACCATATTCAGTGAATCTTAAAGACTTGAGGAGTAAATGTTTCCCCAAGGAGAGTTTCACCACGTCAGGTTAATTACACTGCCCACTCTGTGCCTATGATACTCATCTCTTTTTGAAACGACTTTCTCCCCTGGGTGGCCATCAGGTCTTTGGCACTCAGATTTGGATGTGGAATCCATAAAGACTAATGAGTCA
This sequence comes from Vidua macroura, assembly GCF_024509145.1. Lineage (NCBI taxonomy): Eukaryota > Metazoa > Chordata > Aves > Passeriformes > Viduidae > Vidua > Vidua macroura. The sequence continues at coordinate 5,159,788 of NC_071611.1, forward strand.
TGCAGGCTGGAGCTCAAGTCTGTTATTCCTCTTGAATAGCTCTTGGGCATTTTGTTTTCATTGCAGGTGAACTTAAGCAACAAGCATGTTTTTATTTGCCTACCAAGGAAAATGCATCTGCTAAAGATGTGTGCATTTTTTAAAGTGTGTCAATTTATATGCAAAATAGGTTTAGCAATTGTGCCTGTGGACAGCTGCCAATGCAACTCTAAGCATCTCAGGTCAAGAGAGCAAGACCCCAGATTCTTGTCCCTTCTTCATTCTCAGTTCCTCTCTTTCCCTCCATCTCTTCAGAACTGACTGGTGAAAATAAAGTTCCTAGTTTTACCCAGCAATATTTAAAACTCTTCCCATGCAGATGGTTTTGTAGAGGTCTGAATGGAAATGAGTTGAGGCATCTCAGAACAGCCATAGTCTATCATAAAGAGCAACAAAAGATAACCAAGACTTTGCATAATGCGGCTCACTTGGCATTCTTAGTGAACAAGGAGACAAGTCTAGTCTCAGAATTGAGAAATTCCCTCTATTAATGTGATAAAGATTGGTCCCTTTGGGTCAAGGTAGTGGAACATTAAGGGGGAAAGAGTAAAACCTACCTTCTGCCCATCTAAATTTAACTTGTCCTACAAATGATAAGAACATTTCATTCTTCTGTGTTCTCATTTTTTTCTCCTTTCTTCTTGAACACTGAATTTATCATTTAAATGTTAAAAAGAGAAACCAGATGTTATAGTTATTAACTTTTGGAATCAACTATAATCTTCCTATTAAATCCTTCCATCCAGGTACAGGCAATTATTTGCTTGATCTAAAGGTGCAGAAAATGTAGACACACAGGGTTTCAGAAAGTCCAGTTTAATAAGACAGGTGGGTAACTAATAATGTGGAAAATTACCTGCAGATTGAGGATATTGGGAATGACTAATGGCCAAAACTAAGCGAGTAAATTAGTTGCAAAATGATACCATTTGCAGTAGTTGTGTGAGTAGGGGACTGGATGGCACAGAGGCATGTGGCAGTGATCTGTGCTTGAATATGGCCCAAATTCAGGAAAACATGCCATCAACTTATGGCTTTTTCTTTTTATTTTCTTCTTTTTATTACATTATGTTTTTAAATATTTTAATTTTTTCTATGTGCTCTGTGCAATTTATGTAAGGTTTAACAGCACAGTCACAAAGTTTAGCATTTAGCTTTGCAAAGTTTAACATCAAAGTTGTCATCAAGGTCAAATGCATTGAAACTGAGACAGCAGTTTGCTTTACAAGCTAGAGTTCAGATAAGCAAAACATTTGGTTCACTGGGGAAGATTCTGAAGTGAAATGAAGAGAAGGGAGGATTTCAAGGTGTTTTTTTTACCCCCTAATTTAAGATGTTCCATAAGTTTCTATTTCCAGAAGGCACTCAGATGTTGGTTTCAATGGGACCATTTATGCATCCAGAATTAGCCACATGCTGAAGTATTTGGGGGCTTAATTAGCTACCCCAAAATACGTGATTTCACAGTGTGTTCATGGGCAATGTTTTACCAACAAATTGCAGACCAGATTATCTTCTCCTGTTATACCAACAAATTGCAGACCAGATTATTTTCTCCAAAATCTAAGTACCCTTAGGTGAAAGAGTGAGTAACACACTTAAGATCCCAAAGGAACGTAGTCCAAGAGTGAGAACTGAATTTGCATACGTGTCTATCTGAGCTTAGATCTGCCCACCTGCCTGAGGTACAGATTACACATTGTTTCTGATGGGGCTATTAACATGATGAATTATTTTATTGTACCAGTTGTGGCAGTACTTATTCTCAGAGAGTGTTTTTAAGCATAGTATAGTGATCTAATAATGTCTGTATTAGCTTTTTCCACTTTGACGAACCCAAATTATTGACAGCCAGGGGTACACAGAATATCCTGAAAACTACATGGAATTGAAACATGTTTCCAAATATTTTGAGTTCCCAAAATAGTTTTTTTAGTACTTTTGTAAGAGGAATCAGGCTGAGTTTATAATTTTAGTTGATTTTTTCTTTTTTATGCTATTCCAAAAGTACTGGTTTAAAAAACAGAAGGGTTGAAAAAGCATGCACTCTGAAATGTATAGGCATCTTTTAGAAAAACCTACCCCCTAGAATTTGACTATAATGAGGAATGCACACACACAAACATTAACTGCACAATCCTGTGCAGACATCTATATCACAAAACAGCAAGGTAGATGTTATCCCATGCAAAAACTTTCTAGACAAAGTTATTTTATAAATAAAATGAAGTTTAAAAATGCAGCTGCTTGTGCCTATTTAGGAAATAATATTCCAATATTAAGATTAGTAACAAAACCAATAATTTCAGTTATGTTGTCCACCAGTTGAAGATGTGCTCCAGGTATTTTTCTCCTCCTACTGCCAAAAAACACTTCCTCCCCTCAATTTACCCTCTGTGCTCCTCATGTGCATTCTCCCTAAGGAGCCACTATAGGTTAGAAGAAATCTTCTCTTTTAACTTGTTAATATTTAAACACAGCTTATGTGATTTCTCCAGGGCCTAAACTGTATTCTGTGAAGCCTTGCTGTTAGATTCCAGAGACTGAGATAATTTCTCAGGAACTCTCGTAGTAAGGGCCACATGCAATAGCACTAAAATACAATTTTCAGGGGCTGAACTTCTCTTATCTGTCTTTGGATGTTGATTGTCTCTGTGTTCTTACCTCTCTCTCTAATCCTCTGCATTTCTTTTTATCACAAAATGTCACTGACACCGACTCCTTCCTTGCTGTAAGACTATTTTACTAGAGAACATTTGTGTTTTTACATATATACAGACACTGGAAAAAAAGTGGACAATTTGATATCATAACTAGTGACAGGAGAAGCAAAATCCCACTGTTTTCAGCTTTTCAGGACCCCAAAAGTTGATCTAAGTGTTTTGAATAAGTGGCATTTATTCAAAATGAGAAAGAAAGAAAAAAAAAAAAAAAAAAAAAAAAAAAAACCAAAAAAAAAAACCCAAAAAAACCCAAAAACAACCACAAAAAGAACCACATGTACAAGGACCAAGACCAAAGTTTTAAAAGCTCACAGAGAGATTTATTAATTACATTGAGGTCTGACCTTCTGGTGAATAACACCTATAAAACACAGAAACATAACTCTACTATACCTATAAAAATATGGCCTTCATGTTTAGAACCTGTAAATATACTGGGTTCACAAATTATTGGCACAAAATTAGTCAGATTTCCAAGGGAAGGATTTCAACTGAAGTAAATTGTAATTGATCTACAGAGGGACAGAGCAATAATTTACACTGGCATAGTCTAATCTGTTGTATGTGGTAACACAGGTCACATCTGTGTGGCCTATTCATTTTCCTTGAACAAGCTGGAAAAAAAAAAAGAAAAAATGAAACAGAAAGAAAAAGGTATTTTATCTGTTAATACAAGTGGCCCAGCCAGCCTACTTTTCACTGCCCAACACAGATAACCTGACCAAGACTGCTAAAACTGGGAAGAAATTGATATGGGGTCAGAGGTACTTAAACAATTGGGATTCACAGCTGTCAAAATTGGGCTAGCGGTGTAGAGAGCTGGCAGTTGCTAAAAATCTTGTTGCAATTTCACAGAAGATTGTAAATACTGTGGTTTTGGTTTTCTTGGTTGTAGGGATTTCCATGCTGCACATGTTTGGATGAAAACCATGCCCATGAAACCAGATAGGAAATTTTTTACCTGCAGCCAATGAAATTATCATGATCCGGTTTCCATTTGAGCATTCCTGAGGCCAAAGTTACCCTGCTGTGGATGGGCTTTGCTCTGTGGGACAGTGCCACAGCTATGGGGTAGAGACTAAATAGAAATGGCCCTTCTAGACTTCAAGGACATAAAACAAGAACTGAGGCACTTGTATTATGTACATTTTATGGAAGTCATTGCTTCTATCCCCTCACCTCCCATAACCTTTCTTGACATCAGCAAAAATTATTAGTTTTGTTCTTCAATGTCATGCCTCTTGGTTACCTCTAATTGAAATGGTGGTGTTCTAAGCAGCAAAATCAGTTACAAATCTATTCAAGTACCCTTCTTGTATAATTTATCATAGGATTCAGAGCTTCTGAGCTTGGATCATTTAGCTCTCAGGAGTCTTTAATACCTGATCACGATTTCTGGTGGGACAGGATACTTGGTATAGTTGGTAGAATATGAAGATAACTGAAAATTTATTTACTGTATCAAATGCTGATGTTGCCAGAAGAGTGGTTTGAGATGAGAATTACCTTTCACTGCAAATTAATTGCAAGGAACCACTTAATTTGAAGGAACCATAGACAAGAAAGAAAGAAGGCAAAAAAAAAAAAGTAAGACCCTGTAGGTATTGAATAAAAAGAAACCTGAGCTTTCCTGTTTAAAAGACTTCTTTCATCATGAACAAGGAAAAAGATGCTTTAATATGAAATAAAGTCCCAATCTTTTGATTGGGATAGAGAATGATACAGGGAAATTTACTTTCATGAGAGCTCAGGCTTTATTCTTCCTTTAGAAATGGCATGTAGATACAGGTCAGTCATCCTCACCCTGTGGCCTGTGTGGATACTCTTTAAAGCCAGTAGAAATAGTCATGGTGGAATTTTGTGTTTGCTAGTCAAATTTCTCTATGAAGTGTGTAACTTTCCAACTTCTGTGCCATTATTCCTCAGTGTTTTTTTCAGTTATTAGTATCAGAGACAGTTTTTTCCCGAGGACTGGAAACTCCAAGTGAATTAAAAAGTTTATTTCTCTCTTAGTCTCTGTGTAAAGAAATTTGACATAATACATCTTTGGTCATGAATCCTCTGTGTGGATTTGATCAGGTCACTTAGATACTTTCCTTCCTTACCATATCGTGATTTCTGTAGGCTCTGGGCATATCTTAAAGCATCTGGGTCTTTAGGCTTTACTGCCACAGAGAAATTAGGGTATTAATTCCTTCTGCTGCCATCAAGGGCATGGTAGTGTATGTAAAAATATACAGTAGGTTTCAGATAAGCATATATCACTGTCATAAAAGAAGCCCCAGATCTGCAAATAAGAGTACCAAGTACGTTTATTTGGTTGTTTTTCTTCTTCTCACAGCATTGCCTGTGACTAGCAAAGTAATGGCTATGTTACTGTTTAACAGAGCACAATAAACTGAAGATATATTGGTGTTCATCTGCATAAAAAAATATGAGAGTTGTTCTTACTTTTTGGACGGGACATCTTTCACACCTGGAAAATGCATTTGAAACTCTGTAGTAACTCTGCACTGCTGAACTCTCATGTTCAGAATAACTCCAATTTGAACATTTCATCCAGATTATTGCACTCAGAGGCACAGGCATGTCTTTCACACTGAAGCCCTTGGGGAAAATGAACAAATGGACAAAAAATTGAGAAAATTTTGCTGTTGCAAATGGAATCACAGAATGGTTTGAGTTGGAAGAGACCATCAAAGACACTCTTAGTCGAACCCCACTGCCATGGACAGAGACATCTTTCACCAGATCAGGTTTTTCAAAGCCCCAACCACCCTGACCATGAAGCTGTCCAGTCACAAGACATCCGTGATTTCCATGGTTGACCTGTTCCTGTGCCTCACTACCATCATCATCTTCCTCACACACAATTTAAATCTACCCTCTTTCAGTTTAAAATAATTTCCCATAGTCCTGTCACCATAAAAATAGATTAAAAAAAACACTCTCTAACTTTCTCTTGTAGGCACTGGAAGGTTCGTAATGTCTCCCCAGGGCCTTCTCCAGGCTGAACAGCACCAACTCCCTCAGACTGTCTCCAGAACAGAGGTGCTCCAGCCATCTTTGTGGCATCCTCTGGATTCATTCCAACAGGTCCACATCTTTCTTGTGCTGGGGACCCCAAAGCTGTGCCCAGCACCCCTGCTGGGTCTCACAAGAGTGCAGGAGAGAGGAACAATGGCATCCCTTGGCCATAAATCTATACAATTTATATTTATATATATATATAAAATAATATATATATTAATGACATTTATATACCTTTATATACCTTTGAAAAAGAAGATACTACTAAGGCTAGTTTGCTTCCTCTCATTTCCTCGTTTGTCTTTGTATTTTTATCCTACTAAAGCACTTTCCCAAGTAATGGTTGAGCAGCAAACATGGGGAAAAGTAGCACTGCTGGTTTTGTTTGTTAACTTAACTATCTTTTTGAATTCACAGTGTGTAGGCACAATGTTTTCCATAAAGCATTACAGTGTGAAAGGGCAGAGGGGGGGAAAACAGACAGACATCACCCAGAGAGAAGTGATATTGAGAATAACTGGGAAAAAGACATAACTTCTTCATGTTAAGATTCACTAAGTAATTCCAGGGGAAGAAAAAAAAGTAAATATTTGCTGCAAGTTTTCTTGGAAGCTGTGGGAGACTAAAATGATCACTTCTTACAGCTTGAATATTCTTTCTTTCTTTTTAAAATTTCTTTTTATGACCATAATTAAAAAAAAAAAAAACAACACCAAAAAAAACCCAAATCATATTGTTCCTCAAAGCAGAGATTTCAGCCTGAGTTTGACTTCAAATATGTAAAGAGCTGACTGAGAGAAGAAATAAAGGTACATCAGTCTATGAGGGAAAAAAACACTTTCTCCTTTATATTTCAAGTAGTAAATATAGGATCAGATGTGAAATGGAGAACAAGCCTGAGGGCTCAGGTTGCATCAGAAATTGGGTAAGGATGTTGGACTCAATGCTAATCCACCCTAAAAACTTAGGTTCAAGCATCTCTGGTCATATAATCTTACAGTCATTGAATAGTTAAGGCTGGAAAAGACCTCTAAAATAACTGAGTCCAACAATTAACTCAGCTCTACCAAGCCCACCACTGCCCCATGTCCCTAAGTACCAAATCTACACACTTCTTCAGCCCTTCCAGGAACTTAATGGCACACAGAATGACAAAAAAATGTTCTCTGGGGAAAAACAACAGATCATACTTCCATCCTTGTAAGTGTTCAAGGCAAGGTGGAATGAGGCTCTGAGCAACATGGTCTCATGGAAGGTGTCCTGCCCATGGCAGGAGGGTGGATTTTTAGTCCTTTCCAACCCAAGCCATTCTGAGGCAATGATTCTGTATTGGAAATAGGAAACAAGAAGCTTCCAAAAGGCAGAAGCAAATATATTGCTCTTTCTGGACAGATGCATGCATAACATTTACAAAACTTCTGCAGAGAAGTCCTAACCCTGCAGAAAAAAAAAATGCAGAGTAAACTATCTTCCTTTTTCAAAAGACCTCCTTATTTTTCATTCCATATATTTTCTTCTGTTGTGCCTATCCAATATCTAGTGGGTATAGAGAGAGATTATACACTTTCTGTTTGCATATTTAAAGTATTTGAAGGTTTTTATCGGGTTTCCACATCAGTCTTTTCTTTAGCATAAACTTTGCTCTTTCCTCACTGATCATGCTGCTTAGACATTTGATCATCCTTGTTGCTTTTGAATCCTCAGCAGGTGCCTTAAGGCAGTTTTATGCCCACTTTGATGCAATAGAAGTGCAACTTAAAAGGAGCTCAGGCTCTCCCATATATCTTTATATCTTTTAGGATAATAAATAATAATGATCCATATTCACATTGCACTTTGCATTTGTAAGATACTCTACAAACATTAATTAATTAGTCCTCATGGCTCTCCTGTGTGATAGCAGTAATAAAGCTTTGCAAGGATATGACACCTTCGAGGTAAGGTTCTTAGATAACTTTAAAAATATTAATGAATATCCAATCTATTTATATGTTACTGCTCACAGCAGTGCAAAATAGCAGGTAAATAGTGTTGTACACATTTTGCATTCATCGCAACTGAGACCAGGAATTTTTTGGACTGGGGACCCAGAGCTGATATCAGTCTCAGGCTTGTGTGAAACAGCCTATGGGATGTTGGTACATATCCTGAAAGATCAGTCTGTATATGATTTTCTCTATCTAGTTTACCATATTTTCCCTGGAAAATATGACCACTGGCAGGGAGGTTTTCCTCCTATTACACCTATTCTACAAATGTACAGCGTGCAGGAGCAGTTTGAACTACTCAAATCACCCAGCAGATTGCCTTAACCAGAGTCACAAAGTCCATAATTTATCCAGTTAGAACAAAATGATGCCATAACAACAAAATAACATTAAAATGCCTTTCTATGTCTGTATAAAAATTAATAAAAACACATATATGTATAATATAACTATTTTTTTTAAGAAGAAAGCATAAAATTTAGAGTAAAGAAATTTTACACATCCATTAGAAAACCACCAGTCTAGATTCATCATTTATGTACTTTTTTCCTCCTTATTATTAAGAAATGCTTGGCTAGGTATATAGGCTTTCTGTCTGTTGGGAGAATCTTCAGTGAAAAAAGAAAAAAACTTAAAAATACCTTCAGCATCTAAGTACACATGACATTAATATGTCTTTAGGCTGCTACAAAGAAAAAATAGATATTTGGAGCAATGAAAAGAAGGAATAGAAAAACCATGACAATTCTCACCATGAATTCTGGGAATACAGTTCAGAAGCATTACTGAAAATTAACCCAGAACAATTGGAACATGGTCAGACACCATAATACTGGTAGTACTGGGAGCTGTATATGAAATATTTGGGAAGAATATTTGTATGACTGAGAGACTTAGCTGATAGGACAGTACTGTTAAACACTCTCCAAAATAAAAGAAAATTTTGTAAATACTTTTCTCTCATTATTTTTTAATACTTAGAAAATGCTCATTTTCCTTTGTCCTGTGTGATTTTATTACTGCTAATATCTGACTCATTTTTTAGAATAAAGAATTCCTCCTCCAATACTATGTATTATTCTGCAAGTGTGAATATACATAGGTTGCTCCTGGAGAACAAGACCTGCTGGTTGGTATTGCTTATATGCAGTAATTTTTGCTGATCTTCATTTACCTTTCAACAGAACAAATAAAAGATGAAGAGAAAAAGCAAGAGAAACTTAGCAGAGAGAGTAATCTAGTGAATGTTTCTTGTCTGAATCTGTAAGATATTTAACATTTCTTGCAGATAATAAAGGAAGGTTTTTCTCTAACTCAGGATCAGCTGCAAAAGAAAACAGAAAGACAAAATTAAAATAAAAAAAGTTGAAAGTAATTTGTAATTAGCAAACCAACACTTCAAAATAAAATCCTTGCCATTCTTCTTCAGAACTAAGTTACCATTAAACAAGAACAACTCCTGTGGTATTATTTGCCTGTCATTTCCTGGTAAATCAGTGTCATTAGCATTGATTTTTTAGAGGAGAGATTAAAAGAGGTTTAGTTAGGAAAGTAAGGCAGGAGTATATATTATCCAAGCCAGTGTAGCTCTGGGTCTCAAAGATGACATTTCCCTCTCTGCTTCATTAACTTGCATAGCTTGTTGAGCTTTAGCTGTCTCTAATTAATTCTTTTACTGGCTTTTTTGAATGTGTATCATCTCTGGCAAACCATATAAAGTGAAGAAATCTCTCTAAGGTTTTACCCTTTTAATTATTATTTTTATTGCTTAAATGAAGCTCTGGAATTGCAAATGTTGACATTTTATTTGATTCTAGTCATTATAGTTTTCAAGGAGTAAAAAGGGGAAAAAGGCTAAGGAAAGAAGGGGGCAGTGCAGATAAAATAATAAATAAATAAATTAAATCACTAACTGAGCAAGATGTTCAGCAAATGTTGTGGAAAATGGAAAATAAACAGGTTTGTCAAAACTGACCTCCATGATGGTTTTGCCCTTTTAAATACTAACAAAGAAAGAAGCATCATTAGAGACAATCCTTCCCTGTCTTGTACACAAGCTGGCAAGTAAATGAATGGAGTTCTGTGTCTCTGCTTATTTGGTTTTATTTGGGTAGAGCTTTGCTAGCTGGTGTGGTGAGCACACATGTACACATGTATGCACCTTCACACAGTCATTCACGTTCTTCTTTGAAATAATGAGCATGAAAACACATGGTAGAACTTTTGGCTTTTTGGACAAACCCCCCCCCCCCCCCCAAATAAACCCACCCCCCCCCAAAAAAAAACAAAAAAGAAAAAAAAAAAAAAAAAAAAATAAACCAAACTAAACCAAAGTGAAAATAAAAATAAAAATTAAAAAAAAAACAAAATAAAAACAAAAACAAAAACAAAAAACAAGCCCAAAAACTAGGTAAAGCATATCTGTTAGAATGAAACTGTATTTTTTTAAAGCATTTATCAAAAGCGTTGTAATGAACACATATTTGGCTAATGCACTGCTCTGCCAATGAGTCCAGTTGTTTGTCAAGTTGTTGTCCTGATTTATAAGGTGGTACTCTGAGAAAGGATGTTCATCTCTGTTGTACAAAGAAAGTAATGCAGAGTATGCTGAACAATGATAACCCAGAGGGTGAATTTGGAATGTGTCAGCTGCCTGGGCTACCTCTTATCCCACAGTTTAAGCCCTGTGTTTTCCCTAGCCCCTTTGCTGATAATGAAAAAATAAAAAATAAAAATTAAAGCCTTCTCTTACAGAAAATTTTAAAGCCATTCTATCACTATCTCAGACTTTCTCATTACTGCTACTTTGATGATCATGAAATCATGCTAAAATCTCCCAGTGAGACTTGTCCTCCTGGGTAGGAAAAAGTAGAATGCTGATGAATGGGTAGGTCTGTTGGCAAACAAAAGGGAAACTAAAGGGGTATCACAAAAGTTTTCTTGCCCTGTGACAACATCAGACAACACTACTGCATTTATTTCCCTTTCATAGTCATCTAAAGATCAGTGAGGATTTTTTGCAAACAATCTACTCAATGGGAACTGGCTGGAGGTAAAAGGAGTTTGTTCACAAAGACATTAGTCATTAGTATACTGAAAACATAGTATGGCCATCTAAGATATATGGGCAAAACGGTATTTTTCAATGAAATTTACTTCTGAAAGCAATCAGAAGTGGACAGCTTTCCAATGGAAAAGTACTTCTAATTTGAAATTTTGTGCAACTATTGCAATTAAGTAAAACTGGATTTATTGTGAGTATGTCAAGTATTCTTGTTTAACTATAGCTGGAATAGAATCTGAAAGCCATAACTATTTGGAAAAAATATTCATTTTAATACAAATTTTGAGACCAAGACTTTTGGCACACTGTCATGGTTTGACACGGAAGTGAAGTTTCTCAGGAATTTTGGTCAAACCAATCAGTGGTCGGGGTTGGATACTGGCACCTGGAGTGACCACTGAAGGTATGGACACGCCTCTGAGAACACAGGGGGTTAAAAGCAAGAACTCCCAGGGGAATTCTCTTTGGTTCTGGTCAGAGTGCAGTGCAGACTCTCCCCTGCCCAGCCATGGGCTGGGTGGGAGAGGAGAAGCCATGTGGCCTGGGAGAGGTAGGACAGGGTGTGAAGGGACTGGAACCAGGTTGGCCCCTGCGGACAGAAGGGTGGAGAGAAATTGAGATGCCTTTCCTCCACCTCCCCCCCACCAGAGAGAAAGAGACAGAGACCCTGACGGCATCTGGAATTTGCTGGCAGAGGAGGAGAAGGCGGGGGGGAAGGTGCCCAGCCGTGGGACCTGGAGTCCTGGGCAGAGATTTCAGATATCTGGGGAGTCTGAGACTTTTAACCCTTTCCTGGGAAATGAAAGCTTTGTAAAATATTACTTCTCCTCGATTTGAAAGAGAAGAGAGACAGTCTGGGATCTGAGATGTTGGAGGACGAAATTTTTGGGTGGAAGGAGATGATGGAGTGGCTTGTGGCTGGACTTTTCTTGTTAGCCACAGACTGAACCAATTCTTCCTGCAACAGAAACTGCATTTTTAGAGGGATGCAATGGTGAGCCAAGAGACCTGCTTCAGTGACTACCAACACAGGAGTGGAGTGAACAGAGAAGAGTTGAGGAGGGTGTGGTGGTGCCCTCTGTCTTCAGGAAGAAGATGGTCTGTGTTCTCGAGACCCTTGGCCCCAGGGGAGGAGGAAATGGGGGGGACTGTGGTCCCAAAATGAGAAGCTGAATTGTTGTTTCTCTTGGTCCTTGGCAAAGCATCCTTAAAGGAGCCCTATGAGCAGTCTGTCCATGCACGGTGGTGAGAGCACTGTGACATGGAAAGGAGAGTGTCACACTGGCAGATTTTCTCCGGGCGGTGCCATGTGTGACATGGAAACACAGGAGGTGGCAACTGTGTTTCCTGGGGGGTCTGTGGTGCAAGAGAGACTTCTCTCTCCCTTGAGGGACTGAGTATTATCTGATTGGTGGTGACTTGATTGAGGGTCCAAGTTGTGTCTCACTGTGATTTGTTGAAGTTTGGGTGGGGGGAGGAGGAGTGTTTTGGAGGGTTTTCATTCCAGATTTAGTGTGTGTCTTTTATCATGGTAGTAGCTTAATAAAGTTCTTTCTCCTTTATTTCTAAGCTTGGGCCTGCTCTGCTCTGTTTCTGATCTCATCTCACAGCACTTATTGGGGAAGGTGCATTTTCATGGGGCTGCTGGAATTGTGCCAGCATCAAACCGTGACACACACTTAACCAATCAGTGAAGAGTATAAATAAAACATTACTTTGACCTCTCTGAAATGATGAATGTGGAGTCAAATAGAAGCTTTGGTAAAGCATTGCATGTGATTGTGTCTAAATGTAGCTAAATTATCTTTCTATTGTGAGGATAAGCAGCACAATAAAAGTAATTTTATTTATTAAAATAAATTCCATCTGAGGAAATCGCAGATAGCTAATGCACCCTTCAAAATAGAAATGGCTCCACTACCTATTGCTTTATTAGCATTTCAAAAGCTATTAAGTATCTGAACCTTGAATCAGAGCACCACTGAGCACTGTGCTTTAGGCAAACACAACTCTAAAGAAATCTTCTTAGAATAGAGTAATTTTCTCAGCTTTAATAATAATAAACACTTTTGGTGGGATCACCTGACTTAAATTTATCGAACTCATGGTGATGTATGTAGTTTAGCTTTCATCAATCCCTTTACGGAGGGATTAGACACCTCCTAAAATGCATTCCATCCCAGTTTTATCCAGTGCTTATGTTAAGATGCTGTGACCTGCCCTTTGCGACTGGTTTTTCTCCCATGTAACAGAAAGGGACAATGAAAAGAGGACAGCAGAGGAGGTCACTGTGAACAGCAGTGAAGCTGGAGCTTGTTGAACAAGTTGAAGGGGTGACCACACCTCTGAGGCAGCAGCTGTGGGTGGATCAGGCTGCAGGAATCGGCAGCGTGGATGAGTGGAAGAGTGAACTGTGTGCAGCAGGTGACAGGAGCACAACAGCAGTGATCACTACCCCAGAGCTGAATCAGCAAAGAGGAAAGAAAACCTGGAAGATGAGAGAGGAGGCATGAGGCCATGTGTGAGAAGAAACCTTTAGTGGGTGAGCATGGGTGGACTTCCATGAGCTGCTACAGCTATACACAGCATGGAATCTATCTCCAAAGGTCTCTACATTGCTGCTAAACCTAAATTAAATATTTCTATATTTTTAGCAACAACACATACCTAAATGTCTTTCAGATTTTGTGTTAATTGCACTAGAACTCCCATTGTGATCTTGGAACCTTAACAGAACTGGTACTACAGCAGAAACTATAAAATATATGCCTATTTTTTTCCCCGACAAGATTTTGGGTGATTCAAGTAGTTGTGGTTCTTTTGAACATTGAGGTGAATTTTTTTTAAAACAAAATTAAATCCTAAATTATTTAGGAAATTTAAGTTTTATGCCTGTTCACCAGCTTGAGGAAATAAGGTAGGTCCTGCATCTAGGACGAGGCAAAGTCAATCACAAATACAGCCTGGAGGGAGAGGGATTGAGAGCAGTTCTAGGATCCCTAACATAAGAAAGGTAAAGACCTGTTGGAGTAGGTCCAGGGAAGGGCCATGAAGATGATCAGAGGACTGGAGCATCTCCAATATGCAGACAGGCTGACAAAGATTGGGTTGCTCAGTCTGGAGAAGTCTCCACAGGGAATTTACAGAAACCTTACCTTGGAGTACCTAAAGGTCTACAAGAGAGCTGGACAGGGACTTATGACAAGAACAGAGCTGGAGGGAATGACTTCAGACTGAAAAAGAGCAGGTTTAGGCTATATTTTAAGAAGAAATTCTATATTATGAGGGTGATGAGGCTAGAGCAGAGGTTGCCCAGAGCAGCTGTGGCTCTTCTGATGGCACTTCTGTCCCTGGAAGCATTCAAGGCCAGACTGGTTGGAGCTCTGAACAACTTGGTCCAGTGCAATGTGGTCTTGCCCATGGTGGGAATGGAACTGGGTAGTCTTTAAGATTTCATGCAGCCCAAACCATTCTATGATTCCATGAAATTAAAGTGTTTCTCTTTTCTTTAAGGCACTGCCATAGTATAGGATGATTTGATATTCTGACAGGATGATATTGGAAAGTCCTGAAAGAGTTAAACATTTTTTAAATGGTTCATTTCCATCTGTTCTCAAGCCACCTTGACTGAAACCAGGACAGTGTGGCCCGGTAACACGTGTGTACGCCCGTGATACAAAGGCAAAAGTAAAATACCAACATGCAGAAGTGAGCAAGGACACTTGCTTATATGTTTTTCTACAGCAAATTTCCACAGATTAGTAAAATTATGGAAGGTCATAATCATGCAACTAAAATATCACACTGAGTCAAACTGAAATTCCATTTGCACCATATCTTGTTTCTAACTTTGGTCAGATTCAATAACTTAAAACTTATGAAAAAATTATACAAAAAGCACAGATATGAAGATTTTTTTTTTTTTTTCATCAGAGCTGTATATCCAGCAAAAGGAATGTGGAAATCTCCTGTGCTAGAGAAAACATATGATCATCAGGTTCAACAGCCAAGTGGAAAACTGGTACCTAATAATATAGTAGTCAGTAATTTGATTTGATTTAGAAAATATATGGGTCAAATTCTACTACAATGTGGAGCAACATGAATCTGGAGTAACTTCAAATTCTAGTTTGTAAAAGCCACAGAGGTTTTTGGC
Source organism: Vidua macroura (assembly GCF_024509145.1). Lineage (NCBI taxonomy): Eukaryota > Metazoa > Chordata > Aves > Passeriformes > Viduidae > Vidua > Vidua macroura. Next base: position 5,174,788 of record NC_071611.1, read on the forward strand.
TATATGAGAAAAGAAAATAGGAAAACAATTTGCCACTAAACTAATAAAACAACCTCAACAAAACATATGAGTTCAGAAGTGACTTTTTTTACTTGCTCCTACAATTTTCTTAAAGTGGGTTGAGCTAATATTCCTTCCTAACTCTTGCTTTTATTGCAGTATTGTATTTTTTCCCTCATCATTTGTCTGGTTTTACACAATTGAGCCATAATGTGTGCAGTTGACCTTTCTTCATTTAAATGTTAATAGAGATCTTAGGAAAAGTGCTGCCATGTAAAAGGCGAACTAATTGTAATAGACTTAGGACATTTTGTTTGTTGAGCTGGTTAAACAAAGAAAGGGTTAATTAAAACTTATACAAAATGTTTATAGACCAGGAGAAAAGGCCTGTGTGCTACACATTAGGCCACCAGCAAAAAACCTGTTCCAGAGGTAACTACCACTATGTATTTCCAACCATAATAAAGACATCTTCTCTCTCTGTATTCATTTTGATTGAAAATATTTAAGGATTTGTTGCAAGAACCTCTCATTTAGGGCAGTAATTTAGCCTTACTGGGTGTTCATGGGCCCATAAGTACCAAAAACCATTTTATCAAGTAAAGTTGGAGCTAGTTAATGTAAGAGAAGGAAGAGATGTACACCAGTTTAAGCACCAAAGTGGCTTTATTTTCAATTAATTTTCACTGTGTAGGTTTCCTTTTGTATTGGGAACACACATAAGGTTTGAGGGGCTGCAGGGGTGGCCTCTGTGGAAGAGGGCAGGGGCTACCCTATGCTGGGCACAGGCTTTCCCAGCCAGCTCCACAGTCAACCCTCTGCAGACCACCAGAGAGCTTGTCATCCCTCTGAGAAAGGGCATTTGGGAAAGCAGATAAAATGCAGCAGATACAGAGTAGGAAGGGGAAAAGTGTGAGAAACAGCAGGGGAAACACCAAGATCAGAGGAGGACGTGCTCCATGATGGAGCAGATGTGCCCTGCAGCTCTTGGGAGGCACACTCTGGAAAACAGCAAGGAGGAAAGACCAATAGAGAGAAATTGCTGTGCACTGACTAACTACCCCCCTGCACCAATTATGTCCTTTATGAAGGGACCAAATGTTACCTGCTGTGATGGTAGGATGGAACCTAGTGGGGAAAAAAAAAATCTAGGAGAGGAAACTAGTGGGAAAAAGTGAAGCTGAGTCTAGGAAAGGGGGCAGAAGACTGTTTTTTCTAAGCTTTTAATGGTTGTGATTTTTGGATTTTTTTTTTTAATTGTGTTTTGTTTCCCAACACCCAAATCAATAATTAAATATTTATATTAATTGGCAAAAAAATATGTTAACTCCCTGAATTTGAGGGTTTTTTTGCCTCTGACAGCAATTGGTAAGCAATCTCCTTGCCTTTGGGCTGCCAGGCTAAGCCACCCCACAACACCTTTACAAACTATGTAGAGAAGAGGGCAACTCCAGAGTGCAAGAAAACTGATAATAGATAAGATTTTTAGAGTAGATGAATCACCCTTTCAAGGAAATTTAGGGTTGGAAGGCCTTCTAGTTAAGGCTGGACAACCTATCCCCAAGTTTCATCAGCTATTCTGTGCCAATCTCCATAGTTTTGTAGCAAACACAGAAAACACAGTTTTCTCTCTTTTTTTTTTTTTTTTTTTTTTTTTTTTTTTTTTTTTTTTTTTTTTTAATTGGGGAAAGCAATCAGAAAGTGCAGGAGGCATTTGTGCCTCCTGCTTTTCTATTTTCTCTAGTCTCTGTCATCTTGTATAGTTGAGTAATCAAACAGGTCTCTTTTGCGAAACTGCAGGTCTTGATACATTGCTACATTATTTACATCCTTATTTGAGCTTCAAAATCTTTTATTGCACTCTGATGAAAAATTGCAACAATTTCTACATTAAGGAAAACAAAAATTGGGAAATGTGGGATTTCAGAAGAATCTTTGTTGGGGTCTACAGTTATCTTCCATCAAAATCTGCACTTTTTTGTAGATATGTTTAGTATATATGTATATGTAACTGTATATATGTATATGCAACAATTTATCTAACTTCTGATAAGAAAAATCTGATGAATTTCAGGAAGATTAGTTTAATCTTCATGAATAATTAATTCTTCTGCAAAATGCAGACTTCCAGTGGCATAGTCTGATATATCCAACCTGAATCCCAGCAAAAGTATTCTTGGAAATCATTTCCCTGCAGGCACAAATGATAGTATTGCACTTTGGGGTGACCTAGGACAGAAGAACAGCTGTAGTTATGCTTGAAGCAGGGTCTTCTGGTGCTTGGGAAGCCCCACCTGGTGCTAGAAGTCTCTGGTCTCTGGGGCACTGTGGGGTTTTGATAACAGGCCTTTCTCAGGCTATAAATTAAATTTTTAAATTACATCTGAAAAGAAAGCATGGAGAATCACAACATTGACTTAGTATTTCAGGGACTTGAGGTGTGAACACAGAAAATTTCATGACCTGATTTTTTGGAAGCCACTGGATGAGTCACATACACTATGAGGCTTAAGCAGCTCAGGTCATTTGCAATTCACAGCGCCTGTAGTTTAAAATTAGCGTGGGTTTTGGAGAGACTTTAATATTCATAATCCAACCCAATATTGAAATGTTCTTTAGAAAGATAGAGATTTAAGGGGAAATACTGTGAAGTGATATCAGGAGAATTTGCAAAGTAGCTTTAATAGACTAATTCCAAGTGCATTAGCTGCATTTCTGATCAGAAAACATGAAATGTGAATAGCTTACCTTGAGATTGTAGATTAGTTACTCTATTTCTGCAATTACTAATAGTGATTCAGCATGTATTTCAAATACATGCAAGTCTTGAATAAACTCCTCCATGCTTTTAAAACCCTATAGACAAAAGGCAAAAAAAAAAGCTTCAGGGAGAAAAGTGAGCGTTTGTGGTTGGGTTTTTTTTCAGTTTCAGGTGGGTGTTTAAAGAAAGATGGATACTTTTTAACCACATAATATAAAATATTAATGGTTTCAATTATGTGCTAACTAAATTCTTCTGCTAAACCCTGTTTACAGTACTTTGTCTGGAGGCTTGGTCTTCCAAAAAGGGATGACATTGTGCAGCTATGGGTTATGACACATGATCCTGCCTCCCAAGAAGGGCACTGAGGTAGTCACATTAACTTTCATCTAGATTCTACTAAATTGAGAACAATCACAATATTTTTTTTTTTTTTAAATTTGGAATCCAGACTAGTTTGCAAGAAATTAGAACAGGAAAACTCTCTACGTGGGAAAAGCCTTTATCAGAAGTCCCTTGTGCTACCCAGGTATCTACAAACACAGTCTTGGGTTGTAAACGGACAGAGAATTTGGGTGAAATATGTCACTCAAATGCCTGCTTAGCACAGGTTTGCCCACAGAGCAAATGCTCAGGATTTAAAAGCAATTGAAAGCTAAGTGGCCTTTATGATTACTTGGTGAAGCACAGATAACAGGTATTGAGTTATCAGACACAAACAGAGCAGCGGCTTCATGATTCAATGAAGTCTTTCACTTTCTTAGGGAGCTTTATTCTTGATTAGGCAATCTGTTGGTTGTGCTTTACCTCAGATGGAAACAGGCTTATGATATGAGCTTCAAGTCAGAATAAATCTTCTTTGGACTGCGACAGAAGCAGAAGATTCATTAGGAGTCTGGCATGTTCCTATATGATGTGTTTGACTCTAACACCTTAGCCTTCATTTAGCTGGTATTTGAGTCTTCGTGGGCAGCTAGGGACAGAAAAATACTTGACAAACTTTGCTTATTCCTGTCTTATGTCCATTTTTCTTCATAAATACATTATCTGTGCTTTTCTGCAGCAACTTTCATCTAAAGATCTCTCAGTTCTATGTCTTCTGCAACTGAGAGTAGCTTTTGGGGAAACAATTGTGGCTGCCTCTCTTGTTCAGTAAATAAAATGTACTCAGTACGATCAGATACTTGCCTTTCAAGAAAAACTGTGTCATGAAAGGTCAAACTAAATTATTGCAGCAGTCTTAAACAAGCATACTATGCCTCTTGCAGCCCAATTTTTATTGTTAGAGATAAGAAGACTTTGAGAGATGAAAATAAAAAATAAATTGCTCTGCATTTTAAGCCAAAAACTGATCTAAGTTCAGTGGAGTTACACCAAAATATTATCACTTCAGAAGTCAGAACAGTCACTTGAAGTGATGCAGCCTTAACTTGCAGTGATGCTTAAGGGACTAGAAGCTTCTGTTAACTGGTCTTAGTTGTATTTTCTTCTTTTTCTTTATGTTAAATTTTAACATGGAAATGTAAGATTTTCGTCTTTATAAGTCTTGTAAAATCAAAGAAAACATGCTGATTCCTTCACTTGGAATGAATCCTTATGCCTTTATTTAAGAAGGCAGATTTTGTTCAACTAACATGAAAAACAAAGCCAGGTTTCAGAATGTCACTGGGTTACCTTTGATCCTCCATTCTCCAAAATGTCAGGCACTTCTTGTTCTTCTTTAGGGTCACAAGAGAACTTTTGAGGCAATTTAGAGGCATTCAGGCCACACATTTTTGTGCTGTATGAAAAGTCTGCAGCAGTTATTTACCCGCCAGGAACTTGACTGTTCTTCAGGAATCATGTTCTTTATGATCTAAGACTACAGAGATTAAAGTATCCAAAGACTTGATGACCTGTAACAAGCGCTTTTGTAATGACTTGCTCCTCAGGCTTATTTTTTTACTCTTTTTTTTTTTTTTTTTTTTCCTCCAGGAAGAATCGTAAGTAAATCAGACAATTTTAACTGACTGGCAATTTCCTACTAATTGTCTGGTCCATTCTACATACATTTTACATGGAAATAGATTTTCTGCTGATGATAATCATCAATCATCACTGCAAGAAAAGGCATTTAAATTTAGAAAGTGAAACTTACTTTTGTAAACTTTTAATTCCCAAGATGATTCTGCAAGTATGCCTATTTACACCAGAGGATTACCTGGTGCACCAGTTCTGCTCTCTGACCAAAAGAAGACTGAGAATTTTATTTCACAATTTCCTTCCTTGAGATCCCAAGAATATTAATATGTATGGCTATTTAAACGCAATTAGTTGTTTGCACAAACCACAGGAAATTGCTATTACTGTCCATTTTTGCTTGGTAGGCTGTTATTTTGATCACAAAAACAAGCAGAGCTGAAAGAAAATACAATAAAGGGATAAGAAGTGACAGTGAGGTTTTCATTTTAATTGAAAGCAAACCAGAAGGACTCCAAAGGGTCTGCAAACAGCAGACTCTGAATGAATGAATGAAAGGGTAAATGAATAAACAAAAACGATGAAAAAAATTCCTTTTTATAGACAAAAGTATTTTTTTTAGGGCTGATGTTTTTGACTTTGGGCACAGAAAATAAGTCTGTGATGGGCAACCTCTCTGACATATGAGAAAATTTGTGGACATATGAGACCATTTCTTCTCTGATTCTCCAGAATATGGATGAAATATTCTGGAACACTGAACTGTTGTATGTAACAAACTCTAACTCTAGAGTTCTGAGGAAATCTTATATATATTAAATATACTAAATATATTAAATATATAAAACAGAAAGACAATAAAAAGACACTCCAAACCCTAGTCAGTAGAGATGAAACTCACATTTGAGAAATAGACAATATATAGACAAAGAGGAGAACAATTTGCTCCTGGAGGGCTTCATCCCATGGCTGAGGGAGGTTTTGGTACTTCAATGATTCTGTTCTTCCAGTCTTTGGCTTTGTGATCATTTACTATGATCTCCTCCCAGGATTTTGGGCTACACTGGCTAATTCAACAATCCCAAGAAGCATTCTTAGATACAGGAACTCAGCCATAGTGAGAAATTGTTACAGTGGGCTATACAAAGAATGGAAGAAACCTTTTAACACTCTCCCAAGGAATTCTTGACCACAGCACCAACCAAGAACCACTTGCAAAAGCATGTCAGAAACAGATGCCTCATTTTTGAAGAGGAAAAGTTTTTTAGTATGGCTGTCAATATGGCACTCTGTGACAGTCTTACTGTCAGATACATTTCCAACCATGCATTTCTTTCATGCACAAAGTGCAAGGCCATTAAATTTAAAGTAAAAAGCTGCATACATTAACAATGACACAGGCCTGACCAGGATGATCTAACTTTTAATCTGAGGAAGAATTAAGGATTGCAGATTTCTTGGAATCTATATTATCCTCTGTTTAATTTACTGGAAGAGATACAGACATAGACACCTCCATGCTGGGCAGGCCACCTCTGTATTTAATTCTAGCTTTCCAGGAAAGCAAAATGAGGTTTCCCTGTTCTACCTGAAAACATTTTTTATATTACTTTACTAGAGTACAAACAGATCTCCACTTGTTTGAAAAAGAAGAGACAGGATAAAACTGAGATTTCCACAACCATACTTTTTTTTTTTTACCCAGAAAAAACATTGCTTTTTCTTCCCTTTTTTTTCTTTTCCTTCTCTTTTTTTTCACCAGACAACAGAAGACAGATGTAGCCAAGCAGGTGATTATTATAAGAAATTCATTCTGCTGAAACAATTTATTACAAATTCACATAGAACAAATTAAGGAATTTGGTACATTGTGTTTTTGTTTTGACCAGGTAACATTTGCATTGTTGTTTCCAATTCCTTTCCATAATTATATTTTAACATCTTTTTCCTCAATAATCTGCCTTATTTGAAGAAATTTATTGCAAATGAAGAAAGCAGAAAATACCTTTTTGCTCTTGTGATGTTTGGTAAGGGAAGAAGAAGTCTCTCACTCTGGTGTGTCTTATCACAATGAATCCCAAGAGTTACAGAAATGGAAAACAATTCTCATATTTTATTCTTCTATTAGCAGTCTCCAAATACACACTCGAGACTTTAGAGCAGAAACTGCAATTGTGTATGCAAAAATACTCAAAAAATTAGTAGCATTGATTGCAGAAGGCAATAAAGCTCTCAGATCAGTATTTTAACACGTAGACTAGTAATTTTCTTCAAATCATAGCAATTAATTTATAGCCTAGATAAAAAATAACAATATCTGCAAATCACGTGATTGTTTGGGGGGACAATTCACTCTTTCAAGGAAAGTAATGCTTTTGTATGTATTGTATTGCAGTTAAGGGAAATTCCTGCAACTTTTTAGAGAACCTTACAACTCTAGATGACAAAGTACACTACAAAAACAGCAATGTTTTTTCATCAACATATCCTATGACTATGACTATTTAAAATGTAACGTGAAGATATTTTTATTTATGGAATCATGGTATACTTAAGGTTAGATGTGACTTCTGGAGGTCATATTGTTTCACATTTTTTTCCCTCAGCTGTTCCACTGCACTGTTTGCTTCCACTTTTTTTTTTTCCTGTATCTTCATTTTTCAAATGGTCCTTCATCTCTCTCCTTCTTCCACTGATATTTCTTTTCTCCTGTCTGCCTTGATTTCCTGTTGAATTCTTCTACATCTTTTTCAATCCTCAGAGGTTTTTTTTAATATATTTTCTGCTGTCTTTCATTCCTTTCTTCTATACTGCATCTCTGACAGTTTTGTCCCCTAATTGTTTCCTTTTCAAATAGTTTAAAGGATCTGTAAAGCAACAAGTAATTTTAATAAATGTGGTTTTCATAGAGGTCGGTAAAGGATAAATATTTTTACCTAAATCTGCATGTCCAATTCATGGTCCCTCTTCTTTTTCATTTACTGTGATCACAGTCATTGTATTCACTTTTTCTGTTTCAAAGAAGATGTGAAGGAAGTTCAGGATTAATTAGATTATACAGCTAAAATCCCTATAAGACAAGAAGAGCTATTTGAATGATGCCTCTAAACTGTCTGCTGGTAGATTCATTGAGGGCTTCTATATACACAAATAGTGTCTATTATGGGATATTTGCCCAGACATTTTCTGCCCCAGCCTTGGCTGTGTCCAAGCACAGCCTGAACAGGGTTTGGAGCAACCTGGTCTAGCTGCAGTAGGCATGGAACAAAAGAAGATGTATAAGGTCCCTTCCAATCCAAACAATTCTGTTATTCTATGATTCCATGACATTTCAACTCTCTAAATAATTTCCCATCTTCTTATAGTGACTGGTCCTCCAGATCTTAAAAATATATTGAAATAAACAATATATAGCCCCAGTTAGACACATCCATTATGGCAACATATTTTTGAATCTATTGGTACTTTCATTTTCCATAATGTACAGGCACCAATCACTTCCTCAGTTCCCGTTTGAAAAACTATTTCTTTTGCTTTTAACCTTTGCCTGATTTTTTTTTTTTTTTTTTTTTTTTTTTTTTTTTTTTTTTTTTTTTTTTTTTTTTGTTCTTGTATTCTGAGAAATAATGAATGATCACTTTCTACTCAGTTTTTCTGCATTAATTAAGTAATAGAGCTCTATGCCACAGGATCTTGTCAAATCTGAATGTCTCTGTGGTTTCAAGGGGAGACTGGACAAGGTCATTGAGGATAATTGCATCTGTATAACCCATCTCCAGATCAAAAAACTCTGAGCTGCAATTATTGCAGGCTCAGGAAATAGCAAGAAAAATATCATATACGCTAATCCTGATCTTATACTTATTACTGGACATCTATTTTTGGCCTAAGACAGGATATTGTATTAGATGAGCCTTTTGTATGAAACACTCCAGCTGATCTTATGTTCTTATCCATGGTTTCATCTCTCCTTTATCACTCTGCAAATACACAACCCAAGTTTTTAGCTAAGTTTCTGGCAGGGCATCATTTTGATATCCCCCTTCTGTATTCAGAGAAGCCATCTTCCTAAGGAGAGCCTTACAAGAAGGGAGGAGTGTGCTAATTATCAAATGGCAATCTATGGGATCACCTGCCCTGATTGAGATACACAGTCCTTTGTTAAGTGGGTCGGCCATGGGTCAAGGGAACAGGTGGTTGAGCACAATTTCATAAATGCCTGTTTAATATCTGGCTCTGAAATTTCCCTGAAGTTGTCAGGGAGGAGGGACAGGATCATTATCAAAGATTGTTTGGAGAGGCAGAATCTATACTGGTGGGGAAACTGCTAATTACCGTGTAATCTTTCCAATTTGGGCAGCAATAAAATTTAAATAAGATTGGCAAGTAGCAGGATGGCTTTCAGAGGCCGCCCCCACCACTGTTCCTGTCCCCATAGCCTGATGCCAGATGCAAAGCTTCAGTCTGGATGTTCTTCTACTGCTTCATAAATTATGACTGCTTAGTTGTGCATAATTACAAGGCACTGGATTGAATAGGATTAAGACTGAAATTGTCAGTTTTCTAAACACATTAGCAAATCTTGATATTTGGATTGAAATGTGCAGCTATTCTTTTCAATTTGCCAACAGTCCTGTCCATTCCCAAAGTGTTTTGTGTTGTGCTTTATAAAATATGTAAGATTTATGAAAAGCCTGTAAGCTGGCCACTGAAAGCTCTTGGCAACATGAGTCATAAATGCGGCAGCATGCAATAAGGGCAGCATGGAGTTACAATTAGCCACTCCTTCAGCACTGAGCTATTTCAAATGATTTTGTGTGCCCCACACCATTCCAGCACAGTTGCACATGTGTGCATGTGCAAATGAATGCAACTATAAGCCTAAGATTTACAGAAGATACTATGACCCATGGTTATATATTTACCAATCAATTAATTTTATTTTTAAATACAATTAATCCAACTTTCTTAGCAATGACAATGTCATGTAAGATTCTGTGATGTGGCAAGAACAGACTATACTGTGAGACTGGCACAAGACTACTGAAGCCATATGTTTATCAACCATACTCAAAATCAAAAAAGAAGAAAATATTATCTTTTTTCCACCCAGCAATAGTAGGAATCCAACCACAAATTTATTTTCAGATTTCATTGAAATCTTTATTATTTATTAAAGACCTTGTTTCTCATTTAATTAAAAAAAAAAAAAGTATTTATGATTTCATCTTTGGCTAGGATGTTTATTTCCACTTCCAATTAGACGGCAGGAGATGTATAAATAACTATCAAAATTCAAACAATCACAGAATATCCTGAGCTGGAAGGAACTTACAAGGATCATTGTATTCCAACTTCTGCATGATCATAGCAAGGATTCACAAGATGGATCAACATTCTTATTTGCATAGCCTTGGAAAACTCATGTATTCTTACAAGGATCCCAAAATAGTCAGGCTCCCAAATAAATGCTCCTGATGAGTTTTCACCTTTTGTTTTCACCAAGAAGCTTCAGTGTTGTCACTAATTTGATTCATGGCATGATTTTGTAGAAAACTTCTCAAAATATTGTAACAGAAAAAGGGCTGATGCGGTTGGTATTCCATTTAAGAGAGACATCCTGCTATCAGTCAGCAAGTGAAAGAGTGGGGCATTCATTAATGGAGTTTTCATATTAAAGGATGATTATCTGCCAAATTTATGGCAAGGCCAGGGAGGTCTTTTAAGAGAAAGTCACAGGACAGGTAGCCATTCATTTTCTCTGTGGTTTTAACGTGCTACATGATTGGATCAATCATTTGCAGTTTTGTCTTTTGAAAACATTAGTACTAATTCTTCTCTCCTTCACTGTAAGGATGGAAAATAAATAAAATAAAAGGAAAATAATCCTAACAAATATGTAGAGGGAAAGAAACCTTTACTATATCATGGACAATAACATGACTTCCATTGCTTCTGTCTTGAGTTAAACATCTGATAGCAATGAAAGCTTCATGTGAAATAAGGAAGACAAAATCAGTAGTGTTCTATAGAACAGTCCAGCTTTGTTATAAATGGGAATTTTTTTGCAAATATATAAAACAGGATTTTAAAATAATACTTTTTTTCAGTTAGCTTTGCTTCTCAGTGTCTAAGGAGAACATATAACTCACAAGAATCTTCCTTAACCTATTCTGAAAGGTGATATCCATTCTAGATGGACTGTGGTACTACAAAATTTCAAAAATGTTGAATATATGATTAATCAATTTCTGTTATGGCAGTATAGTACCAACATTTTCTGGGGTTTATATCTCTTCACAATAAATAACAAAAATCCAAGAGAAAGAAAAAATAAGCTAACATAGAATTTCTTTAAACATCTCTTACTGAAAATAATACAATGAAAACAAACAGACATTTTGATTAAATGGATATCATTAATGCAGCATGTTATGATCTGAACTCATAGTTTAATTATCTAATTAAGAGCAAATGAAAATCATTAAGGGCTGCAGAACAAAATAATTCATTTTAGGGGAGAAACAGAAAAAAAAAGCAGTCCCCTTAATTACAAACTGTCGTCGGCATGTAGCACCTAGGAGTAAATCTTGCTGCAAGATGTCAAGCTTAGTTATATTGTACAGCAGGTGGTGGATGAATCATACCAGCTTCATGAAGAATTGCCAAAGGAGGGAGTGTCATTAATGAGTAGACCTCCAGACTGGGAGTAAGGTCTCGTGAGTCCTATAAACATTTCTCTTTCTGACATTTGGCAAATCACTTTGCATCAGTTTGCTTAACTGTAAAATAATCCTATGCTGTTTGAGACCTTGAAGACCTCATGTAGATTTGCTGGCCTGCTGCTGAAAGAAGTTGCCAGATGAGGGCAAGAAACTTCCCTAAACTCACCTCAAAGGTTATGGAAGCAAAGAATGGGACGAATGCACTGTCACCCACTCAGGTACCAGAATAATGCAGTCTGGGATCATATTACATGGATGTGTAACACACCAAGAAGCTGCAGAGACAGCATTCAGTTCAAATATGGCTTTGTTTGAGGCTTACTGATTCTTTAAAATCTTTCAAGTGTGCCTAGAGAGTACACTGAAAGAGGGCAGCTCCTTTACTAACTATGGAGTCATGCACATACTTTTTTCTTTCTGTGGAAACAGTTGTGCTGGAGAAAGGTGAAGTGGCCATATGTTAAGGTATGATTGGACTAACTTATCCCCTGAGAATTAGTGCTGGCTTTTTCTGATTATGTTTGTAAGAAGCAGGCAGGCATTGACACAGATTTTCCCCATAAGTTCATTGATTAGGAAAGATGCCCAAACTTCATGGAGGCCCTAAGGAGAAGGGCTGGTACACTAAGTCAATGTAATTCTTTTCACTTTTAAGAGTCCTGAAAAACAAATATGTTTCTTTTATTGATGGTTTATTTTGAGGGTGCAAATAAAAACAAGCCACTTATAAAGTTCAGTAATGTGGAGACAACAGTATTGTTCCTAAAGGCGTTGCAGCACAAGAGATTTACCCAAATTTCAAACAGTGAGAGGTCTAGTTTTCAGTTATGAATGTGACCTACATTTCTGAATTTTAGGATATCTGAATCACCTACTATTTCCCATTATTCTGCACAAAAAGTTGGGCTTTTGATGATGAAGTGCAAGACATAATGAAGAAACCTGCAGTACAAGGAAATTTGACCATATCTGTAAAGCATAAAGCCTGCCTCAAAAAGGGGTTTTATGGTCATTCTCTGCTTTCTAGTTGCTCCTCAAACAACAGTTTAAGCATTATAAATAAACATATCACGCCAATGGCTGTAAAGGAATTCAGGGTAAGCACAATATATTCTGCAGGGTGTCAGATAATGGATATGAGAAAAGAAATATCTAAAACTTGATTCTGAAGATGACAGGTCTAATGAATGAAGATAAGAAACTGTAGAATAACTTTTTAAAATAACAGCTCAACAGGAGACCACTGAAGTGAAAACAGCTGCTGGGACTATTACACAGAAAACAGCTTGAAATAGCTACAGATACTTATATTTGTTACTAGGAAAAGATTTTATATGTATGGAAAAGTCCATCCAGAGTACAGTTGTGGACAGATGTAGCCAAGGCAAAGCTGGATCTGCAGAGGGAATTGGAGAGTCTGGTTTGTTTCAGAAACTGAGATTTAAATAGCTAAAGTTTTTCTGAATTGTCCATTATCTGGACTGAATAATGAGCCATGGCTTTGGGGGCAGGGAATTTGCTGCCTGAGTATCTGAAACCAGGTGTTGCTGGTTTTTTCTGTGGCTAGTACCATCTGTTCTGTGCCCAACAGAATACTTCAGCCCAAATCATTTATTTTATGGCTGTGGATGAAAAGGTGAGTGATGCCCTATGGAAGGCAATTGTAATATGGCACAAGGAAAGTACAGAGCATGACTGTGGATGAATAATCAGACAGATCTGAAATGAGAAGACCTATTAAAAAACACCAGATTACATTGCCCACTTTCTTTCTCTGTGTGAAACCTCTGCAGTTGATTGGCTCCTGCACTCTCAACATGCTATTGAGTTCTGTTAGTTGACTAGAGAGCTGGGAAATAGAAATCGGGGAAGCTTGTGCCAGGTGTTTTCAGATGTTTGTGGGCTGCTGCTGATTCATCTTCAGGATGTACCACCTGCCCATGACAGTGGTTTGGAGCATAGTTGCATGAGTAAGGTAGAATGTACAGTACAGGGAAAGAGTGTTTCCTTATTTTTTTATACACTCCTTAACAGTCTCACCCCTAGTGTTCTCTATCACTGGCAACATGGAACAAGAAGAGGTAATTTCTACACACTGAACACCTTTGCTTTTATCCCATTCATATCCATAAACAATTTCCCTGGATTTCTTGTGAGCTTTTTTTTTTTTTTTTTTTTTTTCCCATTAGGCCACAGAAACACTGCCTGCAGCTTTATGCACTGCAGTCTACAACTGTACCCAGCAGGAATGTCGTACAGCTGGCCCAGCATATAACATCCTAACTTTCTACTGCTGACAACCTCATTTTCTTATCCTCAATCAGGTTAACTACTCTACATTCTCTTCAAACAAAACCGGGTAAAAAAGTTGGAGCAAAGGAAGTCACTGTAAGCAACCAAAAAAACAGAAATATACTCAAACATTGCCAGTTTTGTAATTTAAATTTTTTTCCATAGTAAGAAATAATTTATTAAAACGGTCTTCTCATATCAGAGGTAAATGTATTGCATTTAATTGCAGGTGATGTGGAAGTGACTGGTCAGATGAAGAAGCAAAGGAACTTGAAGATATGAAGGTAGAATTACTGAATTTCCAAGGGTTTGGGTTTTTTTCCTAGACACAGAGTAATCATATTTTCAGGCTTCCAGATTTGCAAAAGGGACTTTGAAGGTGTGGGCCTTCAGGGATCATCACAGCAGCATAAATTTAAATTGACATAAATAAGACTATAGCTGTCATTGTTTCTATCTACTCTGTTTTCAGTGAAGAGTTTGCAAGTGTAGAAAACCTTCCAGGATCCAGCCTTCCTCATGCATAAAAAGAATTTTAGGTTGAAAAGTTTTTGAGGTTATTTTCTTCCAGGCTTGAGCAGTCTCAAAGTCCTGATTCCATAGCAAGAGTGCCATGAATTTCAAGAAATGTGACTTTGCTATTACTGTTCACATAATGTATTTAGGAATAAATTATTGTGGCTCCAAGAATGTCTTTAAGACACAGAAATAGGAGGCTCTAGCTACTGAGAATTTCAGGGTGAAAATCTAGAAAAAAATAGCACCTTGCCTTCAGGCAAGAAGCCATTGATCTTCAGACCTTGAATTCTTCAGAAGCCACCCACCTATCACAAATCAGCTAAAGCCCACAGTACTAAAATCCACAGCATCTAGCTATTCTTTACCATTCATTATCAATGTATTTCTTCATTTCCCAGAAGATTTAGTACCAAAGCCGCATTTAATAATGTTATTACTTTGGACCACTACTGGATACAAAGCAGATAAATATTTTTTCCTTTAAATTAAGAAACAGAAACCTGTAATGGTAAATGTATTTCAGTTTAAAAGTCTCTTTGAAGACTCTCAATCACAATTTATATAGATTTTTTTCTTATTCCAGGCAAGTTCTGGGAATCGTTAAAGGAATGCTTTAGTAAGCAGGTAAAACAGAGCATACTTATGTAATCTATGTCTTTCCTTTACATACTTCTCTACATCCATGTAATTAATCATTAGTTACACCCTATGTGCCATATCTTGAATTCTGTTAACATAAGTATTTCCATTTCTTATTTAATTTTTTGAGGTATTTACATTTTTGCTGTTGTTGTTGTTGAACTTATTCTGATTTTAGTCTACCTAAAATGTAGAGGAATTTGTCCTTGACTAGATTTTAAATTTGTATCACAAAACTTTAACAAAATTTTAAGTTTTTGGGTGTTGAAAAAATTTGCAAGTTTGCTAGGTGTGGAGCCAAAATGAGGAGACCACTTTCAGAGGAAGAAAGATGGTTGCATACTGTATTAACTGACTACTTTTTATGTTCCTGGGGAAAGAGCAAGAAATAGTCAGCTGATTCTGCAACTGGAAAAATTACTCTGTAAAAATTACTCTGTATAACAGAGATATCAGTGGAAATCTGTTTTTGTTTTTTTTTTTTTGTTTTTTTTTTTGTTTTTTTTTTTTTTTGTTTTTTTGGTTTTTTTTAATATAAAAGAGAAAGAAAATGATGTTTTATTGATGTTGAGGAGTATCCATCCCTAATGATTTTAAAAAACATGTTTGATAATAATCACTTAAGACTTCTCTGGCCATGTGATTTTAGCTTGGGCCTGAAAGTGCTATAGGTAAACCCTGGATTTTGGTTCCAATGCTGAATCTCCATGGATCTATGTAAATGAGACATGAAGAGGACACCTTGATTATTCTGAATTTACTTGGACTATCTATGGTCCTCCTTACCACCAGCTTACTGAACACCTTGTACAACATATTATGCTCTGGCATCCAGAGCATTTAGAAAATTATGTTTATTCTATTGAGCTGTTGAAAGTGAAAGGAAAGAAGAAAGCATAAACTCAGCAAACTTTCAACAGAGCCTGCTTACACAAAAAGCAGAAATCATCATGCAGATTTATTAAGAAAAATAGAAAACACATCATCTTTGGGAAAACACTATGCCTTGAATTGTTGAATCACTCTGCATTCTAATGTGCAAATTTGTTCCCTGGCTTTTTGTTGAAAGGATCAGACCATTTGGCATTTTGTCTGACAAAACTGCATTAGGAAGATGCAGTATAATTTATTAAAATGTATAAAGGGAACAAAGAATAGGATTAATTTTCTTCTTTTTTTTTTTTTTTTTAATTCCAGGGGCACCACTAGGGCATTTAATATGGGTTAAACCAGATTCAAAGAGCTTTTCATTAGACATTTAACATAAATGACTAAGAGCTTAATCAGCACATACCATTTAAATGCATTGAATGGAGGAATTGGACTGTACATAGCATTATAATTTATAGAGTTTTGTTTTTGATTACATAAGGGAAATACATTTTTTATGCCTTAAAAGCATTCTTTTGTGATGTCAAAAAAAAAAAAGTATAGTATTAGTGTTCAGAAAATGGTGTTTCAATTTGGTAGTGAAGCCTAAAGTCACCCAAGTGGAAAAGATAACTAGTAAATTCCTCAAAGTCCTGTAGTTTGTGGGTTTTTCTCTTCAACACATCCTTTTCTTCTGGGCCTGATAATGAACATTGCCTCTGCTTTCCACACTATGTTGCTTGTACATTCTTTTTAATGGCTTTAAAAAAATTGACTTGTGAATACTTCTGGAATGCAGTTTAAACAGAATTAGTGAGAGCATCACTATGCTGGGCTTGCAGCATGGAAGCAGAGTGATCCTGAAAACATGCTTTGCTTCCTTTTTTCAATCATTTAGTGATAGTATAAAAGTAATTCAGTCCCCACTTAAACAATACCTGGGGTAACTCTGTGTGTATCATCTGTTCCATCAGAGATGATTATAGGAAATTAAAGTGCTGCAGAGGCAAAAGTGGCTCCCATTTTCAGGAACTTTATCAAAATGTTAAGGAAGGATAATATTCTAAAATGCTTACTTCTTAGCTTCTGTTTGCCTTCAGCAATACTGTCTATTACAATCGCTCTTCAAATTGCAGTTGCTTTCCTTTCTAACAAAAGGCATTGTTTTTTTTCCCCTCTCTTCTCTTCTATCTTTGCAGGAGACAACAAAGTATCTCTTCTTATCTAGAAACACTGAGAGTTCTTATCAGCAGAAAGGTAAGAAAAAGGAAATATCACAGCAATGGAGATTTTTTTTTTTGTACTGTGTTTTATTTTTTTTTTTTAGTAGGTCAGCAAAAAGAAAAAAGAAGTTCCATTTTCTGAGATTCTATCCCTTATTGTTAGAAGGAGAGCTGGAAATCAAGATAAAGCTCTTATTCTCTGAGAACAGTCACCCTAAAATGCATACCTTCATCTCACTCTTGCTGTTTCTTCTTTCCCACTCTTTTTTTTCTGTCTTTCTTTCCCTCCCTGTCTCTTCTTCTTCATCTTCTTCTTTTTTTTAACCTAATAATTTAATTTAAATTTTCTTATTGTGGATTTGCTCCCTCCTGACTGATCCTACCCACAGTACTGGAAAAACAGGAGTAAAAGCACATTTTAAGAAATGAAACATACACTTATGCATAAACATGCACAAATAAGTATACATACATATATATAGCCATGGATCTGTATTGCTATATCTATAGTTCAAATGCATGCACCTAAATATGTGTAAATATGTTTATATATAAAAAAATACTTATATGCATTATTTTTATGCATGTAAGGATATAAAGAAGCTCCTAGAAGCTGGAATTCAGCTCTTATTATGGAGGCTAGATGTATTAATGCTCCCAGTGCCATCCATTTGCCTTCATTTAAGGCAGTAATGAATGAAGTGACATAACTGACATTTGCTTGGTGTGGCTTCTTTTTCTTTCATTCTCTCTCTTAGAGTTGTAGCTGTCCAGAAGATAATTTTGGTAGCATTTTGCTTTTATCTGATGAAATATTTACCCAAACTGAGGTGGGATAGGGGAGAGGGGGGTGTACCAAAATCAGTCTGTTTGACTTGGGCACGAAACATGGTAAAATCAGTACAGGTCCTTACATCCTACCAAAGTTTGTTCCATTCCCTCAGATTTCTCACTTGGGAATCTTTGTCTTTTGCACAGGCTCCACAGTGAACCGTGCCCTGCTTAATCCAATCCAGGCATGGTGCGAAAGGACAGCTGTGTGTACATTTTCCCCATCCCCAGTAAACATTCCTGTTCCTTCCCATCAGGAACATTCCCATCAGGAACATTCCCATCAGGAACATTCTCATCAGGTTTGGGGATGTCAAGACAGGTGAGTCAAGTCAGCATGTCTGAGTACTAGTAGCATATCGGACCAAGATTATGCTCCCCTGCTAAACAATGTCTAAAAATAAATTCAATATTTGAACTAATTAAGCACTGGAAATAAAAACTTCTAGATGAAGTTTCTTTGAGCCTATTTTACACATTCATCCTGAGCAATTGCTCTTTGGAGTTGCAGCTTTTCATCCGTTATTTCTAAGGGATGTTTTCTAGCCCCCAGTGTTAGCTCGGGCAAAGGAATCAAGGCCAGGCTGAATGTGGATCTGAGCAGCCTGGTCTAGTGGCAGGTGTCCCTGCCCATGGCAGGAGGCTGGAAATAGATGATTTTTAAGGTCCCCATGAACCCAAACCATTCTATAATTCTATGAATACCACCTGTTGTCTTTCTTTATAGTCAACACACAGTGACTGAATTATTCCCGCTGAATTTATCAGGATGATTAAATCTGTTCACAGAATCTCAGCTATCACTTGACTTGGGAAAAAAAAAATAAAAATAATTAAGGGGGTGGGGGGGAGGAGGGGAAATGTGAAAAAAGCACATAGCTTCAAATATCAAAATAGAAATGTTCTCTTCCAGCATAAAGATACTCCCATTCTTTCCTACAGCCAATAGGTAGAGGCTGACTACAGAAATCAGGTTCTGGGAATCTGATAGTCTTCAAAATAGTCCAGTTTCTCTACTGGCAATATCTGAGAGATTTAGCAACTTATCTGGGTTATCTGAATCACATTTAAATCAAAGGCACTTCACTTGAAAGGGATGCCAGAAGTAATATGATTATTTTGGTTGTGAATATTTAGAAAATAATTTTTAAATATATATTTAAAAGCCAGCTGTGTAATTGGTAAATATGATCATATTTGCCTGTTGGACATTTCCAGTTGGAGCAGGTGGATATTCATGAAATAGGCAGGACCCTGTGAGAGGGATCCATTCTGGACTAGAGAACAAAAGTGAGAAGAAAGGAGCAGCAGTGAGAAACTGTAGTTATGGATCATAACTATCCCCACGAAGCTGCACAGCTCAAGGGAACAAAATAAAGAAGATCAGAGGGAAGGAGTAAAGCTGAGCCTGGAAAAAGTGACAGTGGGAAGAAAAGCATGTTCGTTTGTTTTTTTTTAATTAGTTTCTCCCTACTTAAATCCCTTTGAAATGACAGCAGATTGATTTTCACGAAGTGTTTGTTTTGCCTGTAATGGTAATTGGCCAGTGATCTTCCTGTCTTTTTCTTGACCCACGAGCTTTGTTGCCCCATTTTGCTGCTCTGTCCCACTGAGTGAGGGAGCAACTGGATGGACATTTGGCAGCTGACCAAGATCAGCTCACTGCAATGACACCCACAGGTTTGTCTATCACCTACTGAAATGTTTCAGACTGCTGAAGATTAGATGACCAGCTTCATGCACTTAGCATTCAAACCCTCTTGTGTATCTCAATGCTTTAGGATTCTGAGCTGGTGCTCCCTTCAGGGACGTTTGAAGTTGTGAGATACTTCTGAAAATTACACCTGTCCCACAAATTGTCTTGAGATTTTGAGCAAAAAATAAATTACATGAAAATGTGTTGTAAAATTTTACCTTCTTGTATTAAAGGATATTATGCTGTTGAAGCAATTGCTGATTTTTAAAAAATAAAATTTATTAAAATATTTCTGTTTTGTACCGAAACCTAGGAACTTAAGTTTTCAGCTCACCAAGAAACTGAAAACTGTCAAAACCCTCCAGCTTGTGGTTGATTATGATGCTATTCATCATTATTTTCTGTAATTTTGGAGGATGAGTGTTTTTTTTTTCCTTTGCTTTGGTTTTTTTTCTTTGCTTTGGTTTTTAATGGGTACATACCTTGCGTGTGCACATGCATTTTTGTCTTTGCTTGGCTCATAGTTGATTTTTACACTTGTCTTGATAAATTATCAAGGGAACTCTTTAGAAATATCCTCTTTGTTTCTCCTAAGCACAACATTAGCAAGGGGTTTTATCATTAACTTCACTTTTATGCATTGAAAGAGGGAGGGGGAAGACACTACATTTTGTGATTTCAAAATTATTTTTCCCTTTTCTGCATATTTTTTTCTTGCTCATCACTTAGATTTTTTTTTTCAGTCTCATGTTGCTATTTTGTCAGTGATGACAATATGGAAATCCATACATATTGGTATTCCAATAGAGATTTGCCTAGCCAAACAGAGGCAAAAAATTATGTGAATACAAATGTATTAACTGCAAAGATAAATCACAACCTGCAGGCAACTTGAATAAGCTGAGGAAAGAGAGGAAAAGATGTGGGGTGGGGAGTGCAGCTTGAAACTAGCTGGAGTCGGAGGGTGGAACATCACACAAAGAAATCAGGAAACATTTATAAGCATAACCTTTTAGTATCACACAAGCAGAAAATGTCTAGTGATTGAAAACTGAGCAGGCCCACAGCCACATTGCATTGGAAAAGTTTTATCATCTTTGGAAATCATCTGTGCTCATTGTCAGGCTTTTTACAACTCTACCTTGGTTTGGAGGTCTTTTTCTTTCTTCTTCTCCTCCTTCTTCTTCTTCTTTTTATAAAGGAAAAAAAAAGTTTAAAAAATATGAACTTAGGAAAAGCCAATTTCATGTGCTGTTAATTTAATTCCCAACATAAAACCTTAGTTCTTCTGATGGAAAATGAAATTACCCTTTCTACATCCGTTTTATCTGTCAATTAAATTCTTTTTTTTTCCCCTTTCCTCCCCTCAAAGAAAAAAGAACATGCACATTATTGGTTATATTTTCTGTGCTTGCAACAAAATGAAAATGGGAAGAGGTGGCATTAACTACAGTAAGTACACAAAACCTGCTTGATTATCATGTAAAGATGTTGGAATGACAACCCCAGAGACTTTGAATCTCCTTTGTGAGGTTGTAGATGTCTAGGCTAATTTTCATTTTCCATTTGTCCTGGTATTGCATGGCAAAGCAGTTTTAATAATGGGACTCTTCACAGCGTTAACTATTAACCTTTCTATTTTGTGGTATCTTAAAGAAATGGCTTTTGGAGGCAGCTTTCTCTGCCTGAATCTCTATGCAAGTAAAGATAGTGAAATGAAATGCATCTTCTGGGCAGAAAGAGGGGATATTCACTGTGATCCATTCTGTATGATTAATTTCAGGATGCTATTTGTCCCTCCTTTATGTTGTCATTATTTGACAGTTATGAAAAAATCACCTACTTTGGTCTGGCTTGGTTATTACTTGTATTACCTTAAAGCTGACTGGAAAATAGTATTTAAAAAAAAATCAGCATTTCAAAATTGAAAAGAAAAAAAAAAAAATTGAGGCAGTATTTTTTTCTTTGTGTTTTAAATGAAGGAAAAAAAAAAAACCAACAAAACATCTTTCATGACCAAAACAAACCAAAAATCATCCTTTCAGTTTTTTAAGAGCATCCCTAAAAGGAAAGATAAGCAGATGTCATTTTTTAGGTAAATCCTAGGAAACTGTATAGCTCAACAATAATAGTTTGTCTTGCATATGAAGTTCTGAAATGTTTTAATCCTTACCTGAAGCAAAGATACCATTGAGAAATTGACAATAAGACACTTTTACCTTGCAGATTTTTTGCAGGTATGCAGGGGACTGGTAAGTACCAGTGTTTGGGTGCTGAGGGGCATCTTCTTGTGAATGTTTTCTTTTGGCATTGCCACAATCCGACCTAAGATCCCCTTCTGCTTACCCCTAAAATGGGGGTGGCAGGAGTAGCCGTCCTTCATCTGTGCCAGCTGGGAGTTCAGTGGCACTGAATTCCATGAGTGGATTTAACTCTGGTCTGAAGTAGTGAAGTTCAGCTAGATTTCTTTTTTTCTACAGCATTTTTAGAGGAGAATAGCTTGGAGGCTGTGAGTCAGAGGGCTGAGCAAATGTGTGTCTTAAAACCTCTGCAACCAGATTTGCCAGAGGACATCTGCTATCTTTTCTCTTAGCAATTTTCAGGGAGGAAAGTCTCTTCCACTGCCCTTTGTCTTCACTGACCTTGAGAAGAAGGACAAGTGAAAGTTAAACACTTTCTGCTTGTACCTGTAAGAGTTTGGGAAAGCTTGATGTGAAGTTCTTTGAATCTCTGAGGCATTCAGTGAGGGGTATTTCCTGGGTTAACTTTCTCCTATTGAGATTTTTTTTTTTTTTTTTTTTGCATAGCTGAATGTATCTGAGAGTCTAAATAAATAATATAGGGGTATTTTTGTTGTTGTTGTTGGTTTGGTTTTTGGTGGTTTTGGTGGGTTTTTTTTTGTTTTTTGTTTTTTTCTTTTTTCCCCAACAATATATACATAGTCAACCAGAACTGTTTCAGGCCTGTCACAGCAGAGGCATCTGAGGCATGAATCTCCTCACACTGACATATGCAAAAACCAAATACAATTTGGTTAAAGTCAAAACTAGTATTATTCCAGAGGAGAGTGATTGAGTGAAAAATCAGACCTATAGCCTAAAAAGTGAATGTGTATATGTATATATGTATATAGCATCACTTTTTTTTTTTTTTTTTAGCTTGACTACATATGCCTGGAAGGCATTCAAATCATGCACTTGCTGTTATTTGTTACTCCTGAAATTATTAAAGTAAATCACATTGTTTGATATGAAAAATATGTTGAACACACACTTCTGTTTTTCTCAGTGCTCTGCCCTCCATGCTGCATTTTGTAGCGTAATCAAAATGCAAAATACATTTTGAAAAATTAAGTGAGAGACACATGTGTGAATCATGAGGTTTATTTGCATGTTTGGCCCTTCAATTCATTAGGGATTTTGGTTTTTCCAGGAGGGAAACTGTCATATTTACATATTCTTAGACAGGCATGCAAATATGAGTCAGAAACTATAGTTTATTCAATGCATTTCAAGCTCCTGGGCTGCAAAACAGTAATTTCAGCTCTTGAGTAATATATGTTTTTGAAAATCTGGCACAATAACGCTGTATCATAGTATTGCCCACTAGGACCACTTATGATTTTGTCAGGTTTTCCATTATCAAGCCTTATATTCTGGGCCATGCACATTGTACACCAGCCGTATAAATTTGTTATCTGACATGCATGGTCTCAGTCCCAGAGCAAATTTCTTTTGCAAATTTCACAAAGAAAAATCATGGCAGCTTATTCAGAAGCTCCAGCTGAACCAGCTGGAGGGGACACAGCACCAAGAGCAAGAAAACCAGCTAGCACAAGTCCTTTATGACCGCTTCTGTGTTTCTGTGATCTTATGTGTTGCAGAGGTTTGCTGCTGCAGATAGAAATGTGCATGCCAAAGAACACACACAGTGTAAATACACTGTTGGTAGCACCTGTCAAGTGGAAAAGAAGCATCTGTCACCTATCTGGGAAGTAGGATGTGGTGTACTATATGACTTTCCTTGGCATACATTTATGAAGTGATGTTACAGAATGGAGATTACTTCAATGTATTCTGAAGCAAATAGTTTACATCAGCTGACTTCCCTTCTCCCTGTCCCCCATTTCATATGGAGTTTATTATAACTGCTAAAAAATCCCATGGGTAAATTCAGGCCTGGTTAGAGACAAGGTTACCAATAAGGTCAAGGAACCATTGCAGCAAAAACAGCTCACCAGGGTGATAAATGTACCAAAGGTTTCTTTAGCCGGTGTCAGAGAAACTGTGATTATGGTCAGAAGAGGTGCTGCCTTCAGCTTCTTACCTTGATGCCCCAGGACACATTCACATTTACATTTATTTACCTGGTCCATAAGCTGGGTAAGGCTTGAGCACATGCTCCTGGCTTTTTCAGCAAGTGAAGAAAGTTAAAATGTTTATAACGAAAAACTGAACTCAGAGATGAGGAAGATAGATATCCTTATAGAAATTCATCGGAGAACATATTGATTGAACCATAGGGACTGAATTAACCAATACACTCTTTCAATTAATATTAGCAAGTAGGAAAAAACTAACCTATGTGTAAGTTTTTCTTTTCTTTGTGCTAAAATATTAAAGACAGCAATATCTACTGCAAGTCATCACAGGAGCTTTGCAACCATTCTCATTTTCACTAGACCATTCAAAGAACTGGGACCAGATGATTGCTCCCATTCACAAAATTTATATAATACACTGATATAAAAAAACTCTGTAGACTTTGAGTTCTAGTTATGCAATCAGGAAGGATGCACAGGACATCTTGATATTGCTAGAGGGGACAAAATTGATAGCTAGAGGACATCTGATACATGTTTGAAATAAGTCTTTTTTCTTCAAGAAGTGTAATTATTAAAATGTTCATGCTTTTCATACACCACAATTTCTGTCAAATTTCTTATTGTGCCAAGGAGATATGTATGTAGAAATCTGTTGTTCTCTAAATATTCATATGTACCAGAAACTGTAAACTATTTGAAAGGACTGTTGCAATCTGTCATGTTCATGATCTATGGGTTTAGGATTTCTCTATGTGCAGTTGCAGAATACTCTAATGATCCATTATGCTGTATAAATAATACGTAGACTGTGGGTTGATTGTAGATATTTGAGCTATGCCTTACAATTCACAATGTGGTTCTGTGAGGATTTGGTAAATGCGCTGAAGGTCTTTGTACTTTGAGGTGACTCCAAACAGTATCTAGGAATTAGGGCTGGACAAAATTCTGCCACAGTATGGCAATGATCATGCTTCTTTGTTCTGCTATAGTCCAAACACAACTTCGTTCCAATATGCTTGTGTAAGAAACAAAGTCAGCATATAGCAATGGCTCAAGAACTTTTCTGGAGTCTTGGGAGCGTTTTACAGATCACACTGATTTCTGTATTGCAATGCCTAGACAGATGCGGAAGCCTCATTTAGCTGGTGTATGTCTGTGCTAATAGATTATGTACTTTTTGCCAGAGATCAAGAAAGACACCTGAAAGAGTTTTGATCTAATAATTTCTATTCTCCCTTATTTTATATAATTAGTGTTGTAGTACACTATAAAATAATTATCTGAATTTCACTGGTTATCTAATTTTACATAAATTATAATAACACAGATTTGAGAGAGGCAATATAATCCATAAAACAACACTGCAACACAACATTTTGGTTGCAACCCCAATTCTGTTCTTCACCTGAAGGATGGCCACAAGGCTACTCTCTGTTTCCCCTCCTATTTCTGTCTTTTTTGTAAATTTAAATGGTTTCACAGCTTGGTTTATCACTAACTATTGTATAGACAGTCTACCAGAAAAGCCAGCTTGGATGAGAAATTAAAATCCTGTTGCAATAAAAATAAATGTAAGATAGGATATTTTGTATATTACAAGAAAATAATTGTCTTTTTGGACAAGTAAAAAATATTGCTCATGATCCCAAATCTCAATTTTTTTTCAAAATAACTCACAAGCAGAACGTTGCCATCAAATATATTCCTCTTCTCTCACTCTTCTGTGTAGGATTTATTCTAGTCACATGTGTGCGTTGAGAAATATACAAAAAAATCCCGGTGCTTTCATTAAGATTAGAGAGCTGCAGCCCCTAAATCATTCATTTATGCAATTTTTAACTGTTTTTAACTAGCACAAAATAGCTCATTGGAATTATGCAAGTATAGATCATTTTAATTTGAATCATTGTGGAATCATAAAGGACTCCGTTCTTTAATTTTGTGCCTTCAAGACAGACACTTTGATTAAAAAATAATAAAGCATGAGAGCTGGAGGGTCCTTGCAGGTTCTTCCAGCTATCATGGATCCCTGATCTTTGGTACTAATTCTTCTCATTAATATTAATAAAGGGCTGATAGGCCATCTCAAAGCATAGTACAAACCCCATGCAATTAATTGCTTGTAGTGTTTTTATGCCTATTTTGCACAATGAGAAGTGATGCCTCAGGAGTCTAAATATCAGTTAATCGATAATATAAAATTCACTGGAAATGAGCCCTTCAACTCCTTTATTCTCATAGAATCATAGAATCATTTAGGATGGAAAAGACTTCTAAGACCATCAAGTCCAACTGTGAACCCGATACTACTAAATCCACCACTAAGCCATATCCTCAAGAGCCACATTTACAAATTTTTTAGATACCTCCAGCAATAGTGTTCCCTGGGCAGATCTCACCTAGCTGCAGGCTCGTTACAGTTACTTGTAGAGAGGAAGAAGGTGTCCCTCAAGCCTCCTTTTCTCCATGTGTTATATGAAAAGAATGGTAAAAGAAAACATAGGGTAATATTAGTGTAGGTTTGCCCATTAAACAGAGTTTGTTCCAAATTTCCTGTAACGCATGAGTGATGTTCTCTGTGCTCATGCAGCCCATGATATAAAGTGATACTTACATTAATAGAGGTGTTCAGTTTCCTGACCTCTATAGGCATTTGATGCCATTTGAGACTTCCAAAATTTTCCATGTTCTAGTAAGTACTGTGGAGGAGCTAGCTCTAAAATAACACGAAAAACTTATATTTAGGAAATTGGAATATAATCTACAGATATTGTTATACAATTGAAATCAATTAATTGTTTTAAACTCTTGTTTTTCAATAGAATTATCATCAAAACACAGATGGAAACAAATTCTAGAGATATACACGTCTGGAGCGATTTCATTTTATAGCATGATTTTTATAGTTGTCAAAGTGGTACAGACTATTCTGTAGGAGAATACTAGGATACACTTCTCCTAGGATAAAAAAAAAAAAAAAAAAAAACACAGTCCAGATTACAGTAGAATTTAAGTAAGAAATTAATTTTTCTACTTTATCAGATGGGCTTCTCTCATCTGAAGCAGTATACATTTCATACAGATACACCATTTTGAGGAATACTCCAGAAACTGAGTCTTGAAGACTACCTACAGTCACATTAAAATTAACTCTGCTTTTTGTCCTTAGAGTCTATTTAAATATTTTGTCTTTCATTTTTGTTAGCAATTTTGCTTTTAAATCTTCTTTTATCATGCTTTCTCTTATTTCTCTCTTGAATCGTGCATTTGGAAAACTGTGTTTCTTATACCAATTGGATCAGAATACCTGATCTAGGAAATAAGTTTCTAACCAACTTTTGTGTCTTATTCTACATTCTTATGTGGAAGAAAATATCTTTGGGCTTTGTCAGTGACACATTTTTCAGCACACTGAAGGATTTCTGTCCTTGATATACCTGAAACGGTTCTTGGAAGAGTACAAGATTATAGTCCAAAAGCAGTTTTTCCTAAGCTGGGTTTTTTATAAATCTTCCCAATTTTCACCAGGATTAAAACCAATTGCGTGTTGTATGTTTTTAAATTTAAAAAAAAAAAAAAAAGAAAAAAAAAAAAAGAGCGAGAAAGAGGAGACAATACAGACAAATTTGTATATAGCCCTTTGCTTCTCCTTTCAGTGCTGCAATTTTTATGAGGTAAAATGTTTAGATTCCTTTTGTTCTCCACTTATACATAACAGAAAGGTGATTGCAGGAAAAGTAGATGGAACACCAGTAATAAAGCCTTTAGAACAGTTTCCTGCTAATTTGGAAATGTTAACTATGCTTAGTTGGGTGGTGTCCCTCAACTGCACATGGTTACACATGGTTTTGGTCAACAAAATATTTTGGAAAAATAAGAACTTCTCTCCCATCCTGAACTGATCTACAAAGATTCTTGCTGACAGTACAGAACAAAAAGGAAAATGATTTGGATTTTGTTCACTTTTTTTTTTTTTTTTTTAACAAATATAATAAATTGTATTGGTGTAAAGGTTTAACCTCAGTTAGCGACAGGTACTGCATTCTCTGCTACCCTTTGGCCTCCTGGTAAGGAGGAGAATTAGAAAAAAAAAAAGTAAATCCCCTGGTCTGAGATAAAAACTATTTCATAACTGTAAAAAATACATGACAAAACCATAATAAATTATTTAATACTAATTGCCATGAAAATTAGAGAGAAGAATAGAAACCAAGAGAAACAAGTGATGCAGAACAAAATTTCTCACCACCTGCTGACAGATGTCCAGCCCACCTACCAGCAGTGATCTATCCCCCCAGTTTATATATTGGGCATGATTTCTTATGGTGTGGAATATCATTCTGACCAGTTTGGGTCACCTGTCCTCCTCATGATCCCTCACTCCCTCATAGATTCTTGTGCCTCTGCTCATAGGCAGAACATGGGACCCTGAAAAGTTCTTGATTTGACACTGAGCAACCACAGCAGTGTCTTATTAATATTATTCTCATGCTAAATCAGAAACACAGAACCATTACAGATACTAGTAGGAAAATTAGCTCACCTGAAACCACGGCAACTGGGGATGGCCAGATATGAGGATGTGGTCTTGTAAAGATAAATGACCAAGAATATCCCCCCTTTTTTGTCATTTGTATTCAGATAGATATTTATGAGCTATTGTACCTACTGGTATAGATGGTGTTTCAAATAGTATTCACTCTAACTAAGAATCCCTAAAAATATATATATATATATTTCTTTTTTGTTGTTGGTTTTCTGCTGCATCATGATACAGAAAATGGATTTGAAGGAAGCTGGGTTGTGGTTATTTCAGGTTGTAACATTTTGGGGCCCACAGCAAATAGTTCTTCTGCTTCATGTGGCTCACAATAACTGGTTAAATCCTGCAGCTATTCCTCTGGGCTTTTTACAGATGGGTGAAGTATTTTTAGCAAAAGAAAAGTACATTTTCATGCACACCTCTACCTGTATTGTTTTATCAACAAGTATGAATTTATAAGGTCAAGTCTCATCCTTCAAGTAGTCTTCGTATACACATGCACACATGAAAGAAAATGGTTTTAGGAAATGTCAGAATGCTTTATATCAACATTTTCAGAATGAACTGGAATGTTTCATTTCAAAATGTCATTTTCATTTTGAAATTGATCTTTTTAAAGGGTAAGAAAAGGAGAAAAAAAAACTCTTAAATAACTTGAAAATGAAACAACATTTTCCAATTTGAACAAAACTTCCTGGCGTACAAACCCAAACCCATTGATTTATTTCTTTTTTCTTTACCACTGAACTCTAAAGTCAGATATTCTCACGAGGTGAGTGTTTTACTCATATTCCAGACCAGTGGTCAGCTAAAAGTGTAGTTTCTGTTTTCTCTGTGCCTGCCCACAGGATGTACCATCAGGTGTATCTTTCACCATTGGAGGTTTCAGTCATGGCTTCATGGCTGTGTAATTCCTGCCCCTGCTTTGTTGAGAATGATGGTAGATACCTTAAATTGCTATAAAATTAAATGTTGTCCCAAGAAGATCTGCAAAAGTAGGAAAAACGACAGTTTTACCCTTTTTAAAGAGAAGCCACATCAGGGCATAAAACTCCAGGGATTTCAATATGTAGAGCCATATAGAGTTCCTCCTGATTTTCTTTTTTTCTTGGGTTCTAGATTGCTTGGAATCCACTTGATTCATGAGGGCAATAAACAGCCCCCTCCTAGACATCCCTTGCAATCAGCAGGCTGGCAACAGCCAAGAGCAAACTGCACATTACTGTTGCCTTCTGGTTCATTCTGACGAGGCCATGAATATAAAATTCTTCTCTTTTTTCAACTCTTACTATGTAAAGATTCTTTTTTTTTTCAAGTCCAATATTACAAAAAGTATAAGAGGAGACATTGCAGGTAATAAAAGGCTGGCTATTCTGGCATTGATTCTAATTAAAAATAAAGAAAACATTAACCTGAAAGCTTTTTTACTTTGTGAATCCACTTATTCTATAAAAATATTGGGCTGAAATATAACATCTGGAACAAGTTCTTTTTTCATATCATTGTCATTTGATGCAGCTGATATTAACAACCTGAACAAGCCAGGCAAACAATTACCTCTCTCTCACACAAACTCTTTTCTCCAATGTCATTAACCTACCCAGCTATTATGAAGGACTTGTCACTGCTAAACTCTGACTTAAATGTGCCATTCATCATACCCTAAGAATATATCAACAAAGAATTAGAAGCTAAAAATACTACTAACAGCAATTAGTGCAGTTTAATGCAAAATGGGTCTTGCAACATATTTCCAACTTTTGATAAAATGAAGGTCTGGTTGTTCAGGTCTAGGACGTATGTTTCAGCACACTCAATTTTAGTATCCTGTGACATTTCTGTTAAAATAAATAATGAAAAAAACTAAATAATCAGATAAAACTGATTAGTTCTAACTACCTGGATATCATTGTGTTACAGAATAGAGATTTTTTTTTCCTTAAATACTCATGTAGCATTTCTTTTTTATGCACTCAGATTAAAAAAAAAAAAAAGCAAGGGAGAGTTGGTGTGGTATAAGAAATCATGCCCATGGATGGTAAAACCAATCTAAACAGTTTATCCAGTTATCCAAAGGGGCATGTAGCAACCTGGCCTAGTGGAAGGATGTATGGCAAAGGGGTTGGACTTTGATGTTTTTTAAAGTCCATTCCAGCCCAAACCATTCTGTGATGCTATGGTTGTGGTTGGACTTGATGACCTCAAAACTCCTTTCCAATCTAAATGATTCTATGCTTCTATTACTTTACAATTTCATTTTTAGTCCAAGCTCTTTCTTCTCCTGGTTCCCTCATTTTCTGTGTATATCATGCACAGATTCATTTGACCCCTCTCTGGGCTAATTCAGTTAACTTATTTTGTAGCAAAATATATTCAATTTATTGTCAAGTTTCAAACGAATGTGAGTGATAAACAAATAAAGAGGAAGGAGATATTTTCACTTTACATAGTAACAAGCCATTTAAACTTCAATTTCATGAATATTTTCTCTGTTTGAACTCAGTAGGATAATATTGTGGCTCTCCGTTGTTTCCCCCGGCTCTGAGCAGTTCCGGCGCCTATTGGCACCGCCTCTCTCTGGAGCTCGGGTTCTCTGCTTGCTCCTGTGTGCCGCTGCCGCGGCACGCCAGTCGGGGCTTGCCAGGTTCTGTCTCCCACACGAGGGACGTTGGTAAAGAGCGAAGGAATGTCCAAATCACCCACGAGGTAAGCAGGAAGGCTTTAATGGCCGTGGAGAGCTGCAGCAGAGGGGCTGCGACCCGCGCTTCCAGCGCCCGCGTGGAGGAAATGGCAGCGGGACCGGGAAGGCGCGGGGTTTTATCGGGAGCAGGAGCCCCCCTGCCCAATGGGGAACAGGCGCCGTGGTGATGACGTGGACCACGGCGCCCAACGGGGACGTGGCAGGGGCAGACACGGGGCTCCGGGGCGAACGGGGTCGCGGGATCGGGGTGACAGACACCGAATTCTCGGGATGGGACAGGGAATGGTTACAGGAGTGATGGGGGGATGCTTCAATGGCAGGCAGCCTGGAGCTAACCACCACCGGGGGGGACGGGAAACACAGGGGGTACACAGGGGTACACAGGACTCAGCTAGCTAATATAGATCAGAACCCCTAATCTAAACCCAAACCTGGGATGCAACATAATATGACTTCCAAAATAGTTAAATTATTTACTGTAGCTAAAGTCAATGTCTGTAATGTAATAAAGCTTCATTTTTTTTTTTTCCTCTGTTGTACAGGAAGTCACATTATACAAACAAATAGCCCCAGTCAAACCAGATCCCTGAGAAACTCTGAAATCACTTCCCAAGGATCCTCCAGAGGCAGTTAATAGATGACTAGAGATGCATCTAGCAGATTTCCAACTAGGGAGAAGATGCATAAGATAACAACAAAAATCACTATAATAAAAAAAAAAAACAACAGAAAAAAACTCTGATGAATCCCCCCAAGATAACATCTCCAAAGCTTTAATGAATCCTTGGACAAAGATTAGTTTTTCTGCCATTTTTCACAAAAAATCTCATTTTACAACAAAGAGTTACCGTAGGAGGAAACTCCAGAAAGCCCAGATGTGTTTAATCCTCTCATGAGAGTAACAGGACTTGTGATGAACAAACCCTTTCCTCAAAGGACTTGCAATTGAAATAAGTAGGAATAATAATAATATGACAAGTTTTGAGAGGAATTCTTGCAACAAAGAATGATTGTACAGTTCACCAGCTGTGACACAACTGCTCAGACTTGGTAGATATTTACTTGAGATATATGAAAAATTATCATAGAATTTACTGAGTTGGAAAGGACCCATGAGGATCACTGAATCCAGCTCTTGGCCCTGAGATCGCACTATAGAATTTTCTGCCTCACCACAGATGAAGAGCTTTCCCTACCCTCAGTAACAGGGGCAGAGAAGTTGGTATGTCCATCATTACCAGTCCACTGGGTTAATATAAAGTGGAGTGGTTTTTATCTTCAATTAATATTCAGAGTTGTGATTTACAGCAGCAGAAACACCACAGATTCTTCCAACCCAAGTTCAAAGATAGGACAGAAACATATGGAAGGCAGATTTCCTCAAATCCTGCAGTGAAAATACCCAGGTGGCAATAAGTTGAAGTCCAAAAAATGTAGTGTTTTGACGAAATCAAGAAAATTCCCACAAATTCCATTGCAGTTTTAACAGAGAAAAAGACCTTCTTTGCCATTAGGAGATTTGCCCACCTTTATTTTGGAGATTTTTCCATCATTAATTTAAAGCTATTAAATGAACAAAGATCAGCAGAATTAGCAATAAAGGCACCGGCAATTGCTGGAGCTGTAATTCACAGTTTGGCACAGTTAGTTAAGCAGTAAGGATAGTACTTCTAGCAAGGAATCACACACAACCTATGTGATTTAAACCATGCTTCTCCCTTCCTTAAATAGCAATTTAAATAGAAATTAATGGTTAAACTCACATTTCTTGGCAATGAGAAGCACCTCTATCTCTGCATTTTTGTCAACATTAGCGTTAAAACCCATCGGAAACCGTGAACAAAGTTCAGTGACAGTGTGGAACTAAACTCCAGCATTCCACTAACAGCTAACATCACCCAGAGAATTTCTGCTGGGTGTCCCATCTATTCTACCCCTAGGAGCTGGTAGGCAGGAACATGAAGTCTGGGTGGTCAGTGCTGATGGTCCTACGTATCTTGTATGTTCAGTGACAGAAATACCACAGGGTAGGGAGCAGGTGTGAATTACCCAGAAGCTGCCAGACTGGTGGTGCATGCTTGAAACAGCTGTGAGGGGTCCTGAACAAAGCACAGCAGTTGTAGTGAGAAAACTATTAGCATATGCATGAATAAGTGGGTGTGAAAATGCTGGCTAACAACATGCAGTGACTACTGTATTCCAGCTGAGTAGGTGTAAAAAAACATCCTCTTGACGAAGAAGTGTGAATTTCAGGGAGACAAGCCTGATGAAAGATAAAGATTTGTGTTTGTTTCATTTGTTTAGATAAAGGGCCTTGTACTTCTATGGTGTTATTCTGTCATAATTTGGTGAGTTTTGCCTCAATTTAAGGCAAATAAAGCAAGTGCAAAATTACAAGACAGCAACTATGTAGGACTGAGAATCACAATAGGTTTTGAACCAGCTCTTTGAGGTCAAAAATGTAACTTTCTCACTGGTAATACTCATCAGAACTTCAGTGTCTTCACCAGGCTACACAGAGGTCATGGCCCAGACTTCTGTATGGCTCTTTGTTGTATGTGCCTGCTAAGACTACCACTAAAAATCGAAAGAGAAACTGAGCCATCCCTTTGCTGGAGATCATAACTGTCCACTAAAAAAGGACGCTAAAAATTCTGCTCCTGGGCACTTGAGGGCATTTCACATTTTGGCTGCTCACAATTTATATTTATTTGAAAAATTGTGTTGCTCGGCAGTCTTTTCTAATAGCAATATAATGGTATTGCAGCTGGAATTTAATGGTACACTATTACACTTCAGGGCAACCACAGCACGAGTGTATCAATTCTGGGATGAGTCAATGGTGAAAAAGCAATATTGAGGTCATATTTTTCCTCTATTCTGTACATCAGAGAGACAGAGGTATACAACTTTTGGCAGAAATGTAAAAGATTATTTTTCAGTGATCTAGTTTTATTCCAGACAAATTTCTATATCTCTGACTTGAAGGTTTGCAGTTCTACCTTGCTCTGTTCTCTGACAGGATCTGTCACAGGGATATCAGAAGAGTTACCTACAAAGCAATAAATGACATGATCTTCTACCTCATTTGCCTTTGTTTTTAACATAACTTTTCAGCATTCCTTGAAACTTCTGTCATAGATAGAGTGAACATGCGGTTGACATAACATGCTGTGGAAAGCAATAAGACTTTTGTTGCTTCAAAAGCTCACTTTTAATCCAGAATTTTTAAAAAATGTCATCTCTTTTGCTATTAAACTTTGGGTTTTGCAGCTGATAGACATGTCATTTTTAAATTGAGATCAAATCAGATATGTTCTGTGTTTTGCTGTAGGGATTCTTACTTTGATACCTCATTTAGGGAGAAAAAGCATCAGATCATAAAATTGGCCATGCTGGATCAGACCAGAGGTTCACTTAAGTCAATAGTCTCTTTCCACTGCTTCCCAGAAGCTGATAAGTAAAGCAAACCAGAATAACAAGCAGGTCTGTGTACATTTTGCTGCTGCACACTTACAGCCTTCAACAGTTTCTGCCTTGGAAATTTCTTGAGCTAGTGTTTGCATGTTTCTGTTTAGCAGCCTTAGGTGGATTTTTCTTTAGTTTCTTTATGTGACAATTTCTGGAATCCATGCAAACTATGAACTGTTAAAGAAACAGCAAATTTTTTCTACCATTTTGCATCTATCTGCCAGTCTCTCTATATAAATATTTTTGTATATATAGCTGTAGGTATAAGTAAATACTATAAAATAGCAGTTACATTGGAAACAGCAAAGGATTACATATTATTGCCATTGCTGCAATAATCTCCTTCACAGAAAATTAAAAGGAATAGCAAAACCTCAAGTCAAATTCATGCCCAAAAAGAATCACAAATCTCTACAGTTTTGATAAACTGCATTACCTTGTACTGATCTGCATGTAGTTGTTTAGCTTGAGAAAGCAGTTATCACCATTCAGAGACACATAGAGAGGACATATTTTTGCAGTCTAGAGATTAAAGTCTTTATCTAAGTGGCTAAAGATCTTCAGCTACTGTCAAGAGCATTCTAATTAATTGTATTTTTAAAACTTATCAATGGATAGCATAAATGAAGAGTCTTGCAAAGAGATAAGGCATTTTAAACCTTTACTTTTTAAGAAGAATACTAAAGTGAAAGTCTGCTTTATTTCCTTGTACTCTACAGAATTTGCTGCCTAATAGCTGAGGTTCAAAGTTACTTAGATAACTTAGATATCAAAGGGATATCTAAGTACTAAGACAATAGAAAATTATTATATTCCCCCGGTTTATCACAGTAAAAATAGTTTTGGATGGCACAAGAACAAAGGTCTGAACTGAACTGACAGTACAGCGTCTCTGAAATGAGTACAAAAGTCAAAACTGTGCAACAAACAACAGCTTTTTATATTATTTGGGACCAGTGAAGGTTTTAGTGCACCTGCAAACTTTAGCTGGGAAGTCACATGGAGTGGAGAGGTCATGCAAAGGAAATGGGGAAAAAGGAGAATTAAACGGCTGAGTGAGCTGAAAACTGAAGAGGAAGAGGAAGAGGAATCCTCCACTGCACATCACCCACCTCCCTGAATCAGGACCTAGTCAACTTTTAATTCCACCTCAGGCATTCCTCTTCAGAAGGACTCAAGTTTGCAACACTGGAACTCAGAGTAAAGTGAGCACAAATTTTCTGAATAACAATTTTAGCTCTAAAGGGCACTTCTGTGTTAATTTTCACTATGTCATTGGTACAAGTACGAATAAGAAAAAAGGATTAGGCTTTTATTTAGACTGTTAAACATTAATTAAAGTAACAACAAAACTGTAGTTTCAAATACAAGAGATACCGTTCCCTTTTGCACCAACAACATTTTGAGTGTGGTACTATCAAGAGAGAAGATTTCTGTCTGTTGGGTATAAAATAAACAAAAGCAGAGCAAAATGAAATTTAATTAGATTTTATTAATAAAAAATAAACTATTAATGTACATATAAAACCATTGAAATTATTATGAATTTCAAATTTCTATTATAATGATCCCCCTCATCCATTTTTTCAAATGTCATCCCTAATTCTGTAATTGTGTCATGCCATCACAAAGACATCCATTTAATCAAAAGCCTTCTGCACTTGGGACACTGCTAGTCAATATATAGTAAACAACCCATGTCTTCCAATCTAAAGTGGGGACACTGTGTTCCAGAGAGATCCATTGATCTCAAATGGCAGAGTTAGTCTTCTTTTGTGAAAAGAATCTTTCAAATAAAGCTACTTGAGTGTTTGAAGGTGTGAGCACTTTGATGTTTCAAAGCCTCAATTATTTAGGTACCACAGAGCTGAGCATTGTGTATCTGCCAAAGTCTTGTTTAAAAAGCTCAGATGGCTAAGATGTCATGTTCTTTTCAAAGTCTTCTGGTGACTGAAATTAAGAGAAAAGCCCTTTCATTTCAGTGACTCCTAAGGCTCTCTCAGCATCCACTCTGTTGTGCTTCAGCATGACACCATTAAATGCTTGCTTGCAATTTGAGTACATTGTCAACAGAGCAGATGTATTCTAACTAAGGAAGTGGTATTTATGCTGATAGACTGTGGTAAAAGAAAAACAAACAACCAACCCTCCCCCCTCCAGCTTCTGTGTATTTTATTAAGGGATAAGATTCAAGTGCCTGGATGAAAAGCAGTTTTACTCATACCATCATCTTTAACCATTAATTCAGTTTTGTCACCAGGATTGTGTAAAAGCAAGTGTTTACCTCTCCTCAATTTACTACAGTTGAGGAGAGAATAATTCCATCAGTGGTGTATCATGCTGCTTTCTCTTACTATTAACCTGTTATTATTCCTACAAAGACTTCTGCACTGAGCTGAATTATGGTAATTCAGCAAGATCTGGCCCACGGAGCAAAATGTGGTATCCAGACAGCAATGAGATCACCCTTTACATTAAATGGTTGAATAACAGCAGTTGGTCGAGAGAGGTAAGGAGCAATTTACTGGTGGTGTGAGTGTGAAGACACAGGTTGAACCCAACTTTTAGGCTCATAACTGAGGTATTTAGGCTATAATACTTTAGATAAATTATTTTCTGCTACCTTTTTAGCTGCTGGAAAGCTACAGGAATCTTCAGAGTGATTGAGATCTAAGCAGAGTAAATTGTCACTTCAGGACATATATTTTTCTATTTGGTCATATAAATGGACTAAGGTACTAAATAAATTGTCTTAATTAAGAGCCTAAAATTCAATGGAATTAACATTTGCCTTTGTTTCTCTTCATGAAATAAGATGTGTTTTCCCTGATTAAAAAGAGGAAATAACATGAAGAAAGAATTAAAAGACAGGTGGAAGAGTTAAAGGGTTAAGAGGTGGAAGAGGTAAGAGACGCAAGCCCTTTACAGATCATTATAATTCTTTAGGGTAGAGTGCAACTGTTTTGGTCAGAAAACAGCGGTAGATCTGAAAAGACAGATTATTCAGTCACTCCCTGTCACAGGATTTTTGGTAATCTTTGAAACATCTTGTGAACAGCCACTGGATAGACTACCAAAGTATATGGTTTGCATGGGAAGGCTTTGGTAGTACAGGTGCCATAGGAAGGGCATCTCTGAGGAGCTGCCAGAAGCTTCCCCCATGTCCAGTGGAGCCAATGGCAGCTGGCTACACAGGTGAATCCACCAAGCCCACCAGTGAAAGTGGTAACACCTTCAGGATATGTTTTTAAGAAAGGGGAAAAAAATCTTTGAAATGGTAACTACAGCCAGAGAGAGGAGTGAGAATGTGCGAGGAACAGCCCTGCAGACAGCCCAGGGTGGTGCAGAAGGAGGGGCAGGAGCTGCTCCAGGCTCTGGAGCTCAGATTCCCCTGCAGCCCCTGGAGCAGCCCATGGTGAGGCAGCTGTGCCCCTGCAGCCCAGGGAGGGCACGGGGGAGCAGAGATCCACCTGCAGCCCCTGGGGGAGTCCAGGCTGGAGCAGGGGGATGCCCAAAGGAGGCTGAGACCCCACTGGAAGCCTGTGCTGGAGCAGGATGCTGGCAGCACCCTGTGACACCATGGAGAGAGGAGCCCAGGCTGGAGCAGGTTTGCTGACAGGACTTGTGACCCCGTGGCAAGGACCCACACTGGAGCAGCCTGTTCCTGAAGGACTGACCCTGTGGAACAGACCTGTGCTGGAGCAGTGATGAGGAACTGCAGCCTGTGGGAAGGACCCACAATGGAGCAATTCATGCAGGACTTTTTCCCATGGGAGGGGCCCCACTGAATCTGGGGAGGATGTGAAGAGTCCTCAAGCCCTGCTGAGGAGGTAGCAGCAGAGTGTGTGATGGACTGACCACAGCCTCCATTCCTTGTCCCCCCATGCCACTGGGAGGGAAACAGTAGGGAAATGAGGAATGAAGTTGAGCCCAGGAGGAAGAGAGGGGTGGTGTGAAAGTGTTTACAGTGTTTTAGGTTTTTTTTTCATTGTTCTGCCATGATTTGCTTAAGAAATGAAATTAATTTTACCTAAATTGAATCTGTTTTGTTTGCAACAGTAATTGGTAAGTGATCTCCTCCTGTCCTTATCTCAACCCAAGAGCCTTTTGTTATATTTTCTTTCCATTGTCCAGCCAAAAAGAGGAGTGATGGAGTGGCTTTGGTGAACACTGGAGGTCCAGGCAGGGGCAATATTGCTGTGGTGCAGGCCAGCGAGCTGTCCTCTCCTAATGTCATATCAGCACTCTATTTTCACACTCGGGGCCTTTCACTTCTGTGCTCAGTGAGTACTTGGTTTGTGGGTGGAAAACTGAGGTTTAAAGCATGAACCTGCAGTGTTGCACCTTGACATCTGAGCACAGATGTATGGAAAGACAGATGTTTGTATTCATTTCAACAAAACTATCTGTTGATATTTTTAAAACTACTTACTTCCTATTCTCCCATGTAAATATAAATTGCTTTTATTTTTTTGGGGGGGGTTTGGTGTTTTTTTTTTGGGGGGGGTTGTTTTTTTTTTGGGGGGGGTGTGTATTTGTTTTTTGGTTGTTTTTGTTTTTGTTTTTGTTTTTGTTTTTGTTTTTGCTAAACTTCTCCCAAGAGAAGAAGAATGTCTACAGATGCAGAATTTAAACCACAAACTGTGAAGTTGTTAGATCCCATTTTCTTGCAATAAAGATCTTTCAGCTTCAGGCATGGACACCTAGGATGTGGGTGCACAATTACTGGGTGTGGAGGTTTTCAATGGAAGAGTCTAAAGTCAACCGAGAATTGCAGAATTCACGAGGGACACTGTAGAAATTAGAAGCCTCACATAAGGGTCTGTGAACTTCCCTGCAACTTTAAAATAAATTGCTTTTATTTCATCATTTCTCCACCATCTTCAGCTACAGGACATAGAAACTTCTATCCATGCTGACTATTATGTGCTGAGCTTTGCTATGGGTAGCTGAAAAGTCTTCTGATATTTTTGTTTACCTTTTTCTTATTTTTATTGAAAACATATAACTTGCAATACATAACCATTTTTTTCTTGTTTTGCCTCACAATCATGAACATTGTTCCTCCTTTATTTTAAGACCAAGAGCTGGCTATGTTTCAATAAGCCCCATAACAGTATTTAACCACACGACTTTGAGAGAATTAACACACCTTTCACAAAACCGTTTGCTAGGTTACCAGGCAAGCAGAAAGTAACATAACCGTTTCGACAATTAGTTAATTTGTATGAGTTTCTCAGTTCAACTAACTGTAGAAAATTCAATTCTACTTGAAAACACAAGCTGGGGTGTCAAATTAGCTCAGCTTCTTCCTGATGTGTAAGGTAGGGCGAGACACCATGACTGGCTTCCTGAAATCTCAGGGAGTACACAGTGGATGACAATTAGAAAGATAGATGGACGCTGCAAGTTGCTCCAAGCCCTTATGCTGATCAGCCTTATTAATTATCATTGCTTGGCATTTCACAGACATGTAGGTAGTCACACCATTATGAAGCAAGTTAGATGGACTTTCTAAACTGGGTGCATGAAATGCCTCATTTCGGTGTACTTCCCTTAAAAAAATATCGAGTTGAGAATGCAGATATACCTGTTGTCTCCTAGAAGAAGAGAAGAATCCATACTTTTGTTAGTGAGATAAAGCAGCAAGTCAAAATATTTTTAAATTATTTTTTAGTTGAATTTTAAAATATAAGGTGGGGCAGAGAGAGAGAAATGAGCAAAAAGATTAAAAAAAAAAAAAAAGAGAACACATAGGAAATAATAGTAATAATAAAATCCAAAGCTAAGTACTAAGATAAACTAAATTTAATTTTTCTAATTTAATAAAACATAGTCAGGTCTTTGATGGTCTATGAAGTCTAGTATCCCATCAATTATGTTCCCAAAAGATTTCTGGAACATTTTTTTAAAGTGAGAAGTAAGTAAATTATGGGTTTGTCTTTTAAAATGTGTTTTATTATGTCATTACTTCAAATAATGTCAGTAACT
Source organism: Vidua macroura (assembly GCF_024509145.1). Classification (NCBI taxonomy): domain Eukaryota; kingdom Metazoa; phylum Chordata; class Aves; order Passeriformes; family Viduidae; genus Vidua; species Vidua macroura. Next base: position 5,215,333 of record NC_071611.1, read on the forward strand.
TGGTACCAGTTTGAATGGTTATGGAACATTTGTAATTCAAGGGGGTGTGATTATCAGTGTATATTCTGGTATGAAAAAGACTTTAGCCAGATTACTTTTTATCGGCTCATGAATTTAGATGCAGTTCCCTTAGCTCCATAACACAGCTGTCTGAGGGTAGATATATGCAGTCCTTCAGACTGGCTGCCATTGAAAACTTGTAGCGTGAGCCTTGATAGTTTGCATTGGGGGGAACTCTACTGGTTCATGGGTAAAGATATTTTAAAGGAATGAAAAAAAAAAAAAAAAAGTAGAACGGAGAACTGAGAGTCAGCCAACCATTTCATAAGCTGAGATCTGGTTTTGAGTCTCATCCTGTGGACAAAATGTGCTGGTCAATCACCTAAAGCCATTCAGTAGATTTAATGCACGTTTTAACTTCTTACCCAAACAAAAAAAACCTGTACTCTGTCTGACATGAAACCATTAATTTAAATGCCAAATTCTTTCTTTACACTTAATGCGTTTGCATTTAGATTCTAAAGCCATTTGCAAAGTGGGGAGCGGGGGCAGAAGCAAAGGTTGGAAAAATTCGTAGTGCCAGCAATTTTCCATCCATTGAAGATTAAATGCAGCACATTTTGTATATACCTACGTGACTATCACACACGGCACAATAAGTCAGCAACTTCAAATGATTTAATTGGCAAGCTGCATGACTCTGAAAAATGCCAGGGAATAATGCAGAAGTTACTCGTGTGAATTTGGTCAAATGGTTTTTAAAAGATTACAAAAAAAAGCCTTCTTATGAAGGAAGACACAAGTCATGCTTCTGGTTAATGTAGATTAGAGTTTGTAATATAATGTGTACATTTCTGTCAGGACAGAGCTGAATGCAGACACAACTTACTGACTGATCTATTGGAGTTGGACTTTGTCAGCTGAATGCTATGAGTAAAAGACTCCCTTATTAGACACCGATGAAGATTAGGAACTAAAGGGCTGAGTTTAGGGGAAAAAAAAAAAAAGACTAGTATTTATTTCAGCAGAGGAAATAAGTTTAGGGAATATCAGAGTAAAGTGAGAGAAAGGAAAGTTTTAACAGTTCCTTGAAGCTCTTGAGCAGCCTCTGCTGCTGTAGGATATTGACCACATTCACACGAGATTTTGAGAGGTCATTTACTCAGGATTCTGGGAACTAGCTTGGACATAGCTTCATGTCAATGAGGACTACAAAGCTTAGAGTGTTTTAAATGAATGGAGGAAAGAAATAGAACACAAACTTATTCCCTTCTCTCCTGACCTCCGTGGAAAAAGTTGTAAAAGAGCTCCTTAGTTTGAGTTCTCACAGAAAGGTAGAACTGGTTTAAGGTGCTGTAATGCAGACAGAGAGGGTGGAATGATCTGCAGTTAATGCTGAGTGTAAGGGGTTTAACAAGATTATTATGGCTGCCAGTTTTTGATAAGTGCAATAATACATGTTGAGAAGAGCTGACTCTTTGGGGCAAGACTTTAAACTGGCATCTTGGTGTCTGTTGGGAGGTCTCAATGCGTATCTCAGAAAACTTTATAATTCATTCCCCTGCTGTTAAGTGTTATTAAACTTGCTTAAAAATATGTTGTATGTCATCTATTTTTTCTCAGGTGAGTATAAAATTGTGCTGATGCTAAATGTTTAGAATATTTTAACTACAGCTTGCAAGGATCCACAGAATTGATTGATGCCCAGTCCAAACATTGCACTGATGCTTCATAAGATAACTAGAATATGTAAAATAATTAAAACAAAAAATGTTTGGGGGGTTTATTGTTGCGGTTTGGAGTTTGTTTTGATTTGGTTTGTGTTTTGGGTTTCTTCATCTGCTTTGTTGCTTGGTTTGTTTTTTGTTTTGGTTTTGTTTTGTTTTGTTTTTTTTTTTTTAAATGAGGGTGGAATACCTACTAAAGTTGTAAGGAAGAAGAACCTCACTTAGTAGGAACCCATGGGGAAAGATGAGTTTGAAGGGAGCCTTTTCTACACCACAGCAAATGCAGAGGAACTTTCCCCCTATTCCTTATCCTCTAAGACCCATCCTGTAGCAGCAGTAAAAGAAATAATACAAACCAGGATGTAGTTTATGTGTTGTTGGTACAGCATTTTGTGAATGTAAAGTGCTATGCAGGTGCTATTATTAGCATTATCTGGTGAGTTTCCCCTTGCATAAAAGAGAAAAATTGCATCAATATAACTGCTGGGTCCTGAGTCTCTGGGATTTTTTAATTAGTAAACTAAGACTGAAGCTTTATGTAAAGTACTGGGACCTTTATGAATGTATCCACCTTTGCTGTTGTCCATCCACATTTTTTGACCAGTTTATTATCCCTTACCTTAGCATTTGCATTTATGCATCTTGAGTCTGGTGTGTCTCAACTTTTCCTTTTTCCCTTTTATTTTTTTAAAGTATTTTCCTCATTCAGAACATATTTGAATACAGGCCTAAATGTAAGCATAGACTGATATCCCATTTCTACCAGGGAGATTTAGGCATTTTCCTAAAATTTAGTAGTTTACTGAAGAAGAGTGATCAACAAAAAATACAACATCCCAGCTACTTAATAAAGCTAAATAAAAGAGTGACAGAGTAGAATTCCTCATCCATTAGTTCTATTCACTTGCAAGTGACAGAAAAAAAAAAAATAAAATCAAATATATGCTTTTTTTTTTCCTGCAAAGGTAACTTGATGAAACCTGTAGAGTAATGTACAATCAGTGAAGCTAAGAGGTATTTTGATATAATACTAGAACATGAGAAATTCACATTAATTTCCCTTGTAAGTACTAGCTCAAATGCTGATCGTTTTTCAGGAAAGTTTGTTTGGTTTTGGGTTGTTTTGCTTGGGTTTTTTGTATTCATAGGGTTTTTTGCTTGTTTTATTGTTTCTCAAGTAATGCTTTGACTGAAACACAAGGAAGTCAAGTGATAGGCCAGGTTTGCCTTCCAGTGAACAAAGGTGTGGACATCTTAAATGAACAACTGTAGGTAACCTTAGCCATTAAACATCAAATGAGCCCCTTCATTTTGTTAAACACTGAGTGTAGCCATAGTTAAATGACAACAAGATGCTACTGTGTCTCAGCACTGATTGGCATCAGGCATCAATCATTATTCTGGCAAGGATCTTCAGGAAGGCATCACTTTGTTATAATTGTGGCAGGTTTGAATGGGATTATTTCAGATTGGTTTACCAATAACTGTCATGACCAAAATCTCAACACAATAAGAATTCATCACTGGTGCCAATCAACACTTTGTGCCAGCCACAATTCCCATCCTGGATAGTCTTTATCCTCACTAATGCTGCAAACAGAATCACCAGGCCAGAGAAGTGAGGAGAAACAAATGGTGCAAACCACCAAGAGCAAGACTGGAGTTTCCCCTGGCATTTAGGGAGACGCCTAAGTGTTTTGTTCTGGAGAGCCACCATTTCACTGGGTCATGCTGCCTGTGGCACCAAAAATATCTGAATAGAGCAAGAAAAAGCAATAATCTCAGATAAAGATTAGTGTAATGATTCCTGCTGATTGAGTGGAAAAATACTTATGCACATCAATTTATGGCAATAACAAGGTTCAGGGCCCTGTTGTCACCATATTTGAGCACTAACTAGGGGGTAGGAAAACATAAGAAATTAAGTAAGAGAAGGAATAAATGTAATTTCCAAGGTCTTATGGAAGTTTTCTGTTAAAACAGAATTTGAAATATATATGTTGCTGCCATGCTAGAGCAGCAATAACCAGTAGATATATCCAGAAAAGGGACAACCTTACATAAAAGGTCAAATTGAAGCCACAATGAAAGTGGAGTTTATTCATCATGTAAGTAGCTGGAATATAAATTAACTTTAGAAAGCATTGACTGTAGTTCAGTCCTACATGCCATAGTAAACATAGAAAATAAGATTTTGAACTATAGAAAAAAAAAAGAAAGGAAACATGGGAAAAAATGTATTGGTATTGAGGACACACTATTTCCAATATACACTTTCTGAATCCAGACACTCCAGGGATAATAGGGATCAATACTACCTGGTTTCCACCAGAGCTGCTTAACCATGACATCTGATTTTCCATTACCTTCACCTTGTGAAGAGGGCTTTTTTCCACCTCTAGGTCCTATAATAACATGACATCAGCCCCAAGATAGAAAACTATATGACTATATGCACTGACCAGACCACAGCGAAAGGATGTGATAGAGAAAAGGAAAGTTCGTTGTGTACAAAAAATACTGAAAGAGACATTTTCTTCTGAGATCCTCCAAAAATAGATAGAACTGATAGGGATCACAAGCTCACAGATTTCCATTATCAAGAGAAGAACCCTCATAAAATAAATCACTGACCACGTGGAAATGACACTGATTCAGCCTTCCTAATATGGCACTTCCCTTGGAAAAATTGAGAATCAACAACAAGAAGTTCACTTCCTTAGGGCCTAGGGCTTTGAGGGACAGTGGATATCTCACATCATGCTTATGTATTTGTATACAAGTATATATTTCTCCTAAGGACAATAAATTGATTTTGAAAAAAAAAAAATATGTGGGTTTTAGATTTTTTTCTGAGCCTTGTATATTTCAGTCCTTCTAGCTCATTTACATTTTGCCTGACAAGACGGTATAACAGTATTCACTAAGGAGCAAAAAAAGCAGGGGAAAATGAGCCAGGGGCTGAGCCTGGCAGCCAGAAGGGCAGGTCTAGTGATGGAACCAGGACCAGCTACAGGCAGTGAACCCCAGACAGGTGCATAGGGATGAAACAGGTCTTAGGCTGAGCCAGAATCCCAGTCAGCAGGTCAGGTCAGCGCTGTTAGTGGCTGGAGCAAAGGCATGCCTGCAGTGTAGCTCAGACAAGGAACCAAAACCTCAGAAAACAATCATAGCTGCAAAGATAGAGGACAGAGTCCCCAAATGAGTCTTCTCACAGCTTCTTCTTCTCAAAAGGAAGTAACTAGCAAATCAATGTTCCCTAGGAAATGATTATTCAGCAATAGATTCTGCGTAACCTTTTGTTTTAAGCTGTCCATGCGCCACACTTGTATATATCACAGCAAATCATAAGTTTCTTACTCCACTTGCTTCATTTCCTATTGCAGTCTTTGAAAAGTATCACACCAGCTCATCTAGAGCTGAGAGATGAGATAGTGAAGTAACAGAATGGTAAAAATTCCCAAAATTATTTTGCTGTTGATGTTGTGGTAGGTATTTTTGCTTGGTTAGGTCCTGTGCATTTATTTGCCTTGTGATACATATTCAAATTAATTTCACAGTTTTGAGATGGGGACATTGGGCCACAGAAACTTGTGTATCTCAACACGTGGCTATCTAAAACACACTCTTTCAGGAGGAACAGTCCTCTGTTTTAAAACTGATCTCAGCTCACTTCAAATGAAAACATTGCCCAAGAATATGAAAAAAAAATTAAGTAATATTAGAAAATTCACAGAGTAGCAGTAAGCCACAGAACTGTGAAAACAAATCCTCAGAAAGATTTCTGGTATCATTTCCTAATTGAGACTTGCTCATGATCCCTTTGCTCATGATTTTTCCCTTCTTTCCTTCTTTCTCTTTAAACAAAAAAGAAAGATTTATTAATGAATGAGAAAAAAGTTTGCTGGCATATATTTTGCAAAGAGTTGTTATAAATTACAGAGGTTAAATATTCTTATATTTATTAGTAGGAGGGATTTTACTAAGACACCTAAATGAAAAAAAAGAAATTATTTTCAACTTTGAAATTATAAAAATAATGAAGAAAAAAAATGAAGTCAAATAGCAATTCTTTGAAAAATTTGTTTGAGCTACTAGCTAATATTGAGAATCTTCCTTATTCACCTGAATGGTACTACAGGGCACAACCAGTATGTCCTTTCTGCTTAACCAGAAATCTTCTGGATGATTCTAACAGAATGATTCCCTTCAGGTCTCAACAGTAGCAATTTTTACATGGCTGCAGAGAGCCAGATTAATCCAGAGGTTTGGAGATGAATGGATGTGGACATCACATAAATATTCTCATAAGGACATCATATAAAAACAAGATTATAAACCTGGAATACAAAATTACTTGAAATCAGAGAAGATTGTTTTTCTGGTTGAATCCAATATAACCATGAGACAAGTAACAGTCATGGTACTGAGGTGTATATGGGTATTATAAAGCAGGATTCACTAAATATGATCATGGTACCTGAGTGAGGGATAAGACAACATTTCCTAAAATCTTTGGGTTTGTTTTGGGGTCTTGTTGGTAGGTGGTCACAAGCATGGGGCCTGGCATGTGCGACAAAGATCTTGGTTTTGCATCGTTTTGTTTTGTGGGAGTGAAAAACAGCTACAGGAGTGCTCTCCTTCATCAGGTGAAATGTTCATGATGCACCTGTGGTGGAAGCTCTCAGGGCAGAGGAGACCTGATGCCACCTCACTGAGCTCTGTGTAGGACATGCTTAATGCTGCCTGTACAAAGGAATTTAATTTACTAATTGTGGTGATTAAAATACAGACTAGCTCTTAAATCCAGGTCTCTCTTAAATAGTGTTCTTCTAACTAGCCAATGGGTCCTTCAATGGCTGCTGATGTGAAATTCCACCACTTCAGTTGGAGAGGCGTATGCCATGGTCAAAGGTGGGTTGTGTTTTCACATTTCATAGCATCAGAGAATGTTTTGGGTAGGAAAGAACCTTAAGGATCATCTTATTCCAACTCCCCTGACATGGGCAGGGATTCTTTCCACTGGACTAGGTTACTACAAATCCCATCCAATCTGCCCAACAGCACTCCCAGGGATGGGGCAACTACAGCTTCTCTGGGAAACCTATGCCAGGGCCTCACCCTCACAGAGAAGAAATTCTTCTTAATACCCAGTCTAAACCTACCCTCTTCCTTTTCATAGCCATTGCCCTTTGACTTATCAAAACACGCTCTTCCAAACTTCCTCCTTTAAGTCAGGTTCCTCACACATGAGGAATTTAATCCACAGAAGCTGAGGTCTGTGCCAAGCTCATATGTTTCAATTTCTGTACAGGCTCTGTAATGGCTAGATATATGTCAAATGCTTGCTGCACCACACTACCCTCAAAGCCTGTTATCAGTAAAGTGAAGGCCAAGGGTATGGCCTTTAAGGCTTTGAATGTGCACAGTAGAGGGGTAGTTTTTTATGTTTGTGTACATGTACATATACATATCTCTGTGGTGAACATGAGGCACTAAAGGGTTCCAAAATGCAGGAGTTAGTATTTTCCATAAAACCAGTAGTTTGACTCATTATGAAGATGGATTTTGATTGTAGCCAGTATGGAAAAAGTCTTTCTTGATCCCAAAATGAAACTTTTCAGCTGGGAAAAAGATCATTCCATTCCCTTAATATAGCCAAATACATACACACACACACACACACACACACACACACAAACACACACACACAAAGAGATGTGTTTTCACCTCAAAATCACAATGAGAAAGAGTCTTTTGGGCTTATTGTATATTTAAACTCTGAAGCTGGTTTTAGCACTTATGTCGGCATAAGATATATATTTATATGCACATACATGCCCATAAACACTATGCCAGACACATACACACACATGTCACACATATATATATATAGACACACATACATATATATCTTTTCAACATCCTCATACATACATTAAGATTTCATCTCCAAAAAAGCATTGTCTTCTTTCCTTCTTTTCTAAAAACTCACTTTTAAATTACAGATTGTTGTTTATCATGAAGGGGTTATGTAAATGCAGAAAACAGATAATTTAATTTTTAAAATGGAGAAAGAAAAACAACAGGTTAATGTTGAAGAAAAAAGAAATTAAATCAACAAATTAATCTTTTCAAGTCTCTAGATTTGAGAGGCTGCTGGTTGGACTGATAGAGGGAAGGACTCATTATACAGGGAACACATATGGTGTCCTTAAAATATAACTCCTGAAATACATTATTTTAAGAACCATTATTTACTGTGTGTGTAATATGCTTTTATTATTTATGGTCAGGTGGTTTTTAATTGGAAGTAGGCTGGGTGCCTTCCAAAGGGGTTGGTACCACTTGTAATGAGTCTTTGACTGATAATCAAAGAACACATATTTAATTATATGCTCATATATTGCCTGTGTTTGAAGTGGGATCTGGGGAAGGATACATCAGAATTCTTTGGGTAACACCTTGAAGTGTTCTCAGCATCCAATTCTGCAGAAGCACCTCTCTTTTGCAGTAAAGTAAATGATTTATACTGCCTGTGTTCCTCTTTTTTTAGACTGCTAATTTATCTAAGCTAGAATGTTAATAATAATAGTAGTAATAATAATAATAACAATAATAATAATAATACCTACATCAAATTGCTAGCATACTTGTGAACTTTAATGACAAAGTTTTCTTTCAACATCGGATTTTTTTTTGCTGTGTCTTCTTTTCTGTAGCATACAGCAAGGGGTATTATTTAATGCACTTACTGCTAAGAAAAATCTTCCTGCCTCTGTTACAAGTCTAGCTTTATTTCTTGTTCGGGGACTGATTTGGTTTGGTTTGGTTTGATTTTTTTGTTAAAATGAAATATGTGCCTTCTCTCAATCATGTTTGTCTGTCACAGATTCGAAGCCCTCTCTCAGAGGTGAATCATACACATTGCCAATAAAGAAAGGTAGTAAAAGAAAACACAAAGGAGCAGAGGGACAGAGAGCAATGCCCAAAGTGTACCTCAGAAGGGTGTTAAAACAGCTCAGCATGTAGCCTCCAAATTTTTCTCCAGTCTGCTTTATCCTGATCTACAGTATTTGCAGATCATAACCCAGCAGCATTAGAACAAGGATGTCAAGAGCTAATGCTCCTGTAATACAGAATTTGTGGTGGACTGTAACCTGTCATGCTCTGTGTTTAGACAGCGCACTTGGGGCCAATCATTAAAAGGGACCAAGAAAAGTTATTTAACCTTCCTAAGCATTCCTCAAAATTAAGTGGAAGAAACCTTTGTAATAAAGATCCCTTTACCACACAGAACACTTATCCGGCCTTTTTCTCATCCTGCTATTGCTACTTTCTAGGCTGATCTTCTTTATTATGAACAATTATCAAGATCCAAGTTTTAAACATATTAATAAGAAATTTCTAAAATCTCTCATCAGAAACTAATCCCATAAATTTCACTGCTGCAATTCACCATCAAATATATCTTCCTTTCAATTTAGACCGAACTGAATTAACAAAGTTTTCATCTCCTTTCCTTGTCTGCAAAAGACTGGGTACCTGATTTCATTGTTCAACAGCACATAGTATCTTATATTGTGTGCTCCATACTGCTGTGGCTTGTTCTGTGCAGCTGGCAGAGAAATTGCAGTTTCTGGGCCAAAAGAGATTAAAACTTTTATAGCTTCACCAATTTCATTTAAGACTAGAGACACCAAGAGCTTGGAAGTAGTAAAAATCCTACCTGACAGCAAGAAAATTTTATTCAGACACTCACATGCATGCACACATACACAAAATGTTCATAGATGGTCAGAGTTTTGTGGTGATCCCTGAGGACCAGATTAAAAAAATATATTTTTGTTTGGCACAATCAAAAGGCAATAATAGCCTATTTGCCTTATGCCAGCATTTCCCCTCTCCCTCTTTTCACCCTCAAACCTAATGTGTCATTCTGTAATGCCCATCAGTCCTATAAGACTATAACAGAATCATTAATTATTTCAGCTGATGCCCCAAAGATTGAAAAATATTTGTTAGATATCAAGAGATGATTGTGCACTGAAATATTAATAGACATAAGGATTCACCAGCTGTCCACTCAATTCAGAAAGAAGGAAAAAAAAATGTAAATAAATTTGGCTGCTGGCACGAGATGTTCTACAAAATTTGCCTGGTGCTGGAGTCATCACACCAAAAAATTGTTTACTTCACTTGGGCCTTATCACCTTCTTACCTAATGCTGGAATGCCAAGAGCAGATTTGTTCAGGGATTCACACCTTAACCACTTCATGCAAATGTACTTCTTTCTGTGCAACTGACCCTTTGTGTGGAAAAGTTTAACTAGAAACGCTTTCAAACCATAAATTGAACCAAGCCTCTCTCAATCTTAGCTCCCTAGTACTCTGTTTCTGTCTCACTCCATGTCTGGAAATGGAAAATTTAAATTACTCCACGTAAATCAGTTTTTCATGTGCTTTGTATTATAGCACAGTACAGCCCCCTTTGCACATTATCATTGGGGGATTTGGACTTGGGTTTCTTGCTTGTTGTGTTGGGGCTTTTTATCAGCAACATCAGCTGTGATCAGCTTCAAAATCAGCATTACACAGACAGCTAACAAAATAATAGAAGAAAGGGAGTATGGAGAGATGCAGGAGCAAATTAGGGGGACTTTGGAGAACAGGAAACAGAGAATGTCAATGCTGTCAATAAATAAAATAATTATTTGATTGTTGTGAAAATAGGTGTTTTGGTTGTATTTTCAAAATCCATATGCTATTAGATCCCCATTTGGACTAATTCTTTTCCATAAAAATGAGAAATACTTTTTATGTGCAGCTGAAAATTCATGGATTCACCACACATGCACAGTTCACTACATGAGATACAGGGCAGAACTTTATAATTTTATAAACTTCATGATCACTAAAGATAAAAAAACGGGCTGTTAGAATATGCAATGAAGGTACCTCTTCTTCCCTTCCTGCAGAGGGAAATTAATATTTGGTTTACTACAGAGCTGAATATAGATTTTAAGATGCTCCAGCGAGGATGAATTAGAAATTAAGGAAGAAGACATTTCTGTCACAGACTTACAAGTTAATAAAGAAAACAAGAAAAGGATACTGGAATCATCATTTTCCAAGATGGAACCTAAGGCTGTTTTGTACAGATTGACACAGAGAAGATAACTAATGCCAAAGTATTAGAGTTTAGATCATGGGAACTTCAGGTTTCTTTAAGTGCAAATCTTACTTCTGAAAGAGAATTCACTGGTTTAAACAAGTGTTCACATCTGGAAATGCATTATGCATAGTTAGCAACTATGGAAGTTCGAAATTGTTAATCTTGGCAAAGGAAGAGATGTGAAAAATAAAATCACCTGATATCTTAAGTACTCTTCAAGCTGATTATCTAACCTATTCAGAGGAAGATTAGAGGAACGTTTGCCCAAAGGTGGAATTTGTAATACACCAAAATGATATTTTAGAATAGACTTCTCTATAAACCTTACCCCTAAAGTGTTTATATGTTTGCTAGCCAACAAAAGTATTCCAAGTTAACCAGACGTTGCTGGTATTATTGAACCTGAACTGCATGGCCTGTTAGTCAGGTGTGGTGGGCTGACCCAGGCTGGACACCAGGTGCCAGCCGAAGCCATTCTGTCACTTCCTTCCTCAGCTGGACAGGGAAGACAAAAATATAGCTAAAGGTGCATGGGTTGAGGTAAGGACAAGGACAGATTCTTCACCAGTTAATATCACAGGCAAAGCTGACTTGATTTGGGGAAATTAGTTTATTATCCATGAAAGCAGAGTAGGATAGTGAGAAATAAAACCAAATACTAAACCAACTTTGCCCATCTACCTCTCATTCCTGGGCTCAACTTCACTCCGGATTTCTCTGATTTCTCCACTCAGCAGTGCAGAGGAATGGGGCATGGGGCTGGGGGAAGCTGGAATTGACTGTTGGACCCGGGTCAAGCTTTCAGCATCTTCTCAGAGAAGCCACACCTGCAGTCCCACCTCAAACTGAAGCCTTGCCATGCAAACCAAACACATCAGAAGAAAAAAAAGTGAAGATTAAACACACCTGGAAGAGAAAGTAACTGAATTCAAGACATTTAATTCTTTAAGTTTCACTAGAGAAACATGACCTCCAATTCCTTTATTTTGACAGCTGCTTGCCAACAGACAGCATATCTTCTTACTGAAAAGCTCTGCTAATGACTAAAAATATTATTGCTCTAGCCAAGCTTGGCATACTGCTATATTGAATTACAAAATCCAACCAGTTAATATGTTTGTTTACCTCAACTCAAAGAGGTTACAGTTCAAACTCAGTCCTATCAGATTCCGTGGGATTCTAGTAACTGGCTGAGATCCTAAGATCTCTCAGGCTTAAAACAACTAAAAGCAAAATCCCCTGCATTATTGCTGTCACTGTTTGTAGCAAGCATCTTGTGCATCAAAAAGAACAGATACAGAACCATGTGAGAGAGGCAACGGTGTTGAATAAGTATTCAAACTTAACAGCAGGTTACATCTGGAAACACATTTCTTCTTTGTTTTCCTTTTAAGATTAATTTTCAGTAGTTTGGAGTTTTCTACTGAAGTAGTCAGTAACATGGAAGTCCTTGGCATTCAATTCTTATCCAATGTGGTGCCATACATGGCACTCACTGAGTGAGTGCTCAGCTGGACCACTAGGTCCTCACTGACCTCAGATTTCAGGTTCTAAACTAAATGGATCATCTTCTACATTGTCCATCTAAAATCTGTCTTTTAAGAAAATACTGATTATATTGATATTCCCTAAAAAAGACAGGTATTGAGAGCACCACATTGCAGACATAACCTGAATATTTCCACCCATACATGTTTACCCCATGTCCAGGCACACACACACACAGTTCTTATAACACCAGGAGCATGACTGAGGCTCTTCTTGGATGAATTATGTGGGCTTTACCTCAAAAAAACACCACCTCATGTTTCCTCAGCCACTATTTCACTCAACTCACATTCCTCTTTGCAGATGTGTCTGAAGACCAATCTACATTTAGGGTGTCTGATTTTGCTTAAGTACAAAAAAGTACTTTGCAAAAAGAGTACAAAAAAGTATTTGCTCCTGCTTATATCTCTTCAGAAAGATGCCCTGAGGCAAGGCCTCCCTATATGTGCTCCCCTTCCTTCATTTGCAGGAAGACCTGGATATTCACCAGGATAGAAGATACAAGGAAGGGTGGGTTTGTGGGTTTAGCACCCCTCTGGAAGCTTCATCCTCAGTTTGGTGTAGACACGGCAATAGCTCTGTGCTTTCACTTCTCTACTCACTTAACAGGAGATGGTATTTCTTTGCCTTGCAGGGGTTTCACAACGTTTAATTCATCAGTGGTGTGTGAGGGACCACTGTGAGGGAGTTTTTGCAGGCATGAGTACCTCAGAATGGCCTAAATAATTTATCCCTGTTTTCTTCTTTTACCCAGTAGGCTTCTCTTTTAAATGCTTCCAGCCCTTTAAAGTTTAGGAGCACACTGTACTCGTGGAAAGAAAAAAAAATTACAAAGAAAAAATGCATAATGTATGATAATGTTGAAAGTAGCAAGAATTAAAGTAAATGGTCTGATATAAAAAGGGTTTCAAACAGGATTAATAATTCTGCAATTTGTTATACAAAGTCAATTTTTCCACTTCCAAAGCTAAGTTGCCTGGTGGGGTTTATTGGCTCACTCATTATTAGGTATATATCACTTTTATTGTTTCACATTTTTATGTGTTTATAAAAAAAAAAAAAAAGAAAAAAAGAAAAAAGACATCATTCATGAATAAAACATTTTTGCTCTAAGCTGCCATATATGAAAGTTGGTCTAGGAGCCTATATCCTCTTTTATTGGAAAAGGGAAATACATTGTATATTTATATATTTATGGGTTGGTCTGTGTTGGGAGGTTTTGTGTTTTTGTATGCATATGAACATATATATGCATATGTATATATGGTAATATGGCAAAATGCGTATGCATCTATTGTGTACCCCATTACCATATATATACACACACACCAATCTTTGAAAAAAGGCTTTGTGATACTTAGAATTATATGTTTTCTTTCTGATAAGCCTTCCAAACCCTGTCCCTCTTCTGCTCCATTTGACTTATCCTGGACGACATCTTTTGTAAATGCCGTTCTCCTTTCCCCCTTTTCCTTATCCATCGGGTTTCTTGGGTGCTCATAACCCACTCTGCTAGAGCCCCATCCCTCTTCTGATCTGTGGCAGGGTGTCTCCTGTCCAAATGTCACCTTAGAACACCAGAAATGATTGAGCATCCAGGCAGCAGTCAATGTGCCGCCGCAGATGATATGAGGAAATGTTAGCTTGATAGATAATGGTTTTATTTTTGGTCTTCTTAATCACTCTGCACCTGGTAGGAGTTTTATATGAACAGATAAGTGGTGTCAAGAGACAGATAGACGTTGATGGGGAACATTTTTATGTATGAATGCATTTATTTATTTATTTATTTATTTATTTATCTAGAATATTTGGGTTCAAGGATCTTTCTGGGAAGTTTTATGAAGATTTGCTTTTTTTCTTGATCTCCGTTCATCATATGAAAGTTGAATTCCTGTTGGCAAATTTGGACTGGAGTTTTAGAGTTTATAGAAGCAAAAATTAAAGAGATGCCCAACAAACATAATTTTAGCTGATTTGAGGGAACTTGATCTTCTAAAAGCAGCTTTAAAAAATGGAACTTTTACTGAGACCTCAGCCTTTGACCTTAAGACTCTGTCCTCTTTAGTGTCGACAGGTAAATTACATTTGCTAACTTCATCTATGACACGACACAAGTAACTCCATAAATGCTCCATAATTGTGCTGTGATTATATGGTTATTGCTGCACATTGTCAACAAAATGATCACCCTGAGGCCCCATAACTCCAGTGTCTGGCACATGGTAATTAGCTAAGAAAGGACTAGGATCTAAGGGGCTCTGGAGGAACTCCTTCAGCACACACACAGGGAAATTAGCATGTTGAATGGACACCTCCAAAAAGAGCAGCAGTGGAGACTGAAGCAGGAAAAAAACATTTTGAAAAACATTTTGAAAAATGTGAGACACAAGCTTAATGGAGGACTAAAAATATTCAAAGGAAGAGAAAGAAAGCGAAATAATGTCATAGTCCACTGCCTCACAGTAAAAGTTTCTGCACTAAGTTGGGCGCTTGTCATCAGAAAAAAGGCTAAGGAGAGCTTTATCCCAATAAGAACTGGCTCTATTTTTTTTCATTAGTATTTGTTGCAACTGCAGTCAGATCTGAAGTGGAGATCAAAAGTTTTAAGAGAGCTCTGAGACAAAGACTTTATGATATCTACTATTCTCCCAATTTATTTGGAAATGCCTGATCTGTCCAGCCACTGGGCTATCTGACCACAGTGTCCTGTTTGTTATGCCCAAGACCATGAGTGCTCTGCCATTTGGCCATACTTCCCTCCTGTGTCTCTAATGTAGGCTGAGTACTGAAGTCCTCTGTGATGACAGCCAAAAGGTTTTTTTTTTTCAATGCAGCTTGGACTGCATGGTTGGGAAGGCAAATATGACATGTACCATATGACATGCACCTGGCCTTCAGCACAGAGGGGTCTGTTTGTTTCTGCCTGCAGGGAAGTGAACCTTACAGATAGGGAACAAGTGGGCCGTGGGATTTGTTGTACTTTTGTTTGAGGATTTTGCTCCCCCTGCTGCATCTTGAGGCCATTGTTGAGGCCATACCTCAAATCCTGTGTTCAGTTCTGGGGCACTCAAAAGAAGATAGACTTTCAGGTGCTGGAGTGCCTCCAAAGAAGGGCAACAGAGCTGGGGAAGGGTCTGGAGGACAAGCCTGATGAGAAGCAGCTGAGGAAGCTGGGAGGGCTCAGCCTGGAGAAAAAGTGGTTCAGGGGCCTCTCACACTGTAGTGAGATGGGGCTTGGTCTCTTCTCCCAGGTGACAAGCAACCAAAAAAGAGGAAAAAGCCTCAAGCTGCACCAGCAGAGGTTCAGATTGGGTATTAGGAAAAATTTCTTCACTGAAGGGGTGGAATCAGAACAGGCTGCCCAGGGGAGTGTTGGAATCACCATGCTTGGAAATATTCAGAAGGAACTGGTGGATGTAATACTTGGGAATATGGCTTAGTGGTGAACACAGTTCAGTGTCCATGGTTCAGCTCAAGGATCTTGAAGATCATTTCCAACCTTAGTGTTTCTAGGATTTTAATCTCATCCCTGTTAACCTCAGAGGCAGTTTCCAGGGTTGGATTATTTTCTTTTTTTTTTCCCCCAAAGTGTTTTAACCGAGCAACAAGGGTACAGAAGTTGGAAGTAGAAAAGCACTGGTGTTATTCCTTGCTCCAGAAAACAGGCTGGTATTTTGCAAAAGTAGAACAGTTTCTACTCCTGGGACAGCCATATCTGTCTCTAAACAAGTTATATATCTGGAGGAATGCTACCCAATTTGTTATTTTCTCTTACTATCACTCTGCTTGGCCTGCTGGCTCTGTTTCTCAGACTTGAAGCTCGTTAAATATTAACCTGAAACTTTGGACTCACAATAGTTCTGAGTATTTTTTACCTGCTTTACTTACCTCTACCAGCACATTTTCTAGGTTTAATTATAAGTGATTTGGACAAGATTATGGGGAAAGATTTTTGCATAACAAGGACCAAAACCCAGGTCTGCAAGCATCCCAAACTTCTGCCCTAAGCGCTGACTCATCCTTCCTCCCACACATTATCCCTTAGCCCTTGCTGCTTTTGGCACGGCTGGTTCCTGTCCTTATGCCAAGGGAAGAGGGCACACAGAGGAGAGACAAGGGTAGCAGACCCATGACACTCAAAAACACTCATGCAGTGAGGGGTATTTACAGTTATTCTTTTCAGGAAGGCTTTTGGTTGCTTTTCCTTCCCTCATTAGCACAAAGCAGCTGGAGTTAAGGCCTTGGCTTGACCCCAAAGTATGGTCTGTGTTCAACTGAGAATGAACTGCTTGATTGCTCACTGCAGTGAGTGATTACCTGGTTGTTGTACTTTTCCGTTTGCCTGTTATTCCAATGACTTGAAGTTAAATTTTGAGTGGATTAACTGCTCCCAGGCTATGCAAGTTTCATCACCAAATTCAGCAAATTCTCCTAAAAAAAATATTTTTGGGGGGAAAATGGGCATATCAATCAAGATGGTAACTTGCACAAGATAAAGTACTTAAAGTTAAATTCATCCCTGTAATGCATCCAACGACTTCTTCATAGAGCTGCTGCAAAGATGAATTGGTCTGGAATATATATGTTGAATATTTAATGCAAATACAACATGTCATAAGTGCATGTCCTGCAGGTAAAATGTAATTATTCTAATTATGCTGCAATTACTGTACATCTACAGAGTAAATTACCTGATTATTTGCATTCTGTGCTATAAAATGTTCTAATTCAGTCTTCAAACCCATGTAAACCAGTTTCCTTAGCATAAGAACTCCAGATATTTTGGTTATCAGGCATGCCATGACAAGACACAGTCCTGGGGTACTGAGACATCTTTTACTCCTTATTCACACCCCAGTGTCTGCTTCCATTCACCTGAGGCTGGCTACGATTTCTTTGATAGATACAGAAGGATACCCACAGCATTTGCCTCAGCAATGGGCAGCAGTGGTGCTGTTGCTAAGGTACCTGTATGGCCAGGAAGGCTGTAGCACACTGTGGGGATTATCGTGTGTGCAGGAGCTCAGTGCTGGGAGATGCTAACTCCATTTTGTCATGCAGATGGCTGAGAAAGGCAACAAGAAAATGGAGCAGCACCACGACAGAAGGAATAAGGATATCAGTGAGGGAGGAAAGCCATGTGAGACAAAATGAGAGGCCATCTGGGAGTAGTGTAGATTCAGCAGCAATGTAGCCCTTGTAGCAACCATTCTGAAGGTGAAGGTGAAGAGTGCTCATACAAAGAGTGGTACAAATCTTTCAGCACATTCTGTTGTGCTAGGAAGAAGAGGGGTAATAGTTTTTTACCTTGTGGGTCATGAAACAGGTTGCCCAGAACAGGTGGCCTAGAAAGGCGTTGGATGCCCCAGAGCTGCAAGCAATCAAAGTCAGGTTAGATAGGGCTTTGAGGAAACTAATGGATCTAATGGAAGATGTCTCTGGTCACTGCAGAGGGCTTCTCATAAATGGTCTTGAAAAGTCCCTTCCAACACAAAGAGTTTTACGATTCTATGATCATAGAAAGGTTGATTAAAAGATATAATCTCTTCTAACTTTCTGCTTAAAACCAACACAAGGAGAGGTCAGACACGGCTTTGTCTAAATAAGTGCTGAAAATATGCAGAAATTAATATTTCATAACCTTTCTAGTACCCAATCTGAACCTCACAAAGAACAATGTTTTCCCACCATCTTTCACTGTATTTTCTGCCACTGCTGAGAAGTATTGGCTCTTTGATCTTCAAAACATCCCTAAGGTGGCTGGGGACAAAAATTAGGGAATACAGAATTAGACTATGTAAAAGTACACAGGAGGGTGGTGTTGGCAGAGAGAGCAATTATAAGACAAGAAGATATCCTGGATTGCCTGTTCATAGGTAATATCAAGATACAGTACACACATGCATGTATAATCTACATGTATCTACAAATAAAGCTTTAGTCTGGAAGATACAGCATTAAGTGAAGAGAGTCCAAAGTCTAATTTCTGCACTGTCACTGACTGATGGGTGACCTTGATCAAGTCACTTCTTTCCATAACAGGAGTACTGAGGGAAACTTTCTAAATAACCTGCTCTGAGCCATAATAAGGAGAAGAGCTAGGTAAGAATAAGGTCATGCAGTAATTATTGTTATTATATACTATTATATGTTGTGTATCATACACACAAAATAATCCATTCCTGTGAAATTTATCACCAGAGGTCAATAAATTCCTCCCTCCTTTTTTTTTTTTTTTTTTTTTTTTAATTCTCAGATTGGAGTTAAATGATCACTTTTTATTGAACAGGTATCATGGACTCCCTTCACTCACCTCTTTCTCTCTGTCTGGGAAAGTCTCTGAGGCTTTGTTTTCTCCACTTCACAGCAAAGGCAATTCAATTAAGACATCAAGCCAGCCTGAAACTGAGGTCTCTAAGGTGCACTGGAGACAATCTTCTAAGATGGCCAGTCCTGCAGAAATGAATGTCTTTCTTATTAATTTGGGAACACAATGGTTCTTCCTGACCCTTTGGACCCTGCTTTTTATTGATCAAAGTGTGTAGGCATTTTTTCCTTGGACAGATCCTTGAAGATGAACACTGTTTCCTAAGACTAGGTTATTTTCATTGGGAAGACGACGTACACTGTAAATTAATAATCAAAATTTTAATTCACAAACTAAAATACAGTTAGTGTTTGAGTTTTCACATTTACTATGACCTCAAAACTATTTTTGTTTGTTCCATGGTGCATACTTAGAAATTAAATTGAATGTCCTATTCAAAGGGATTTTTTTTTTTTTTTTTTTTTTTTTTTTTTTTTTTTTTTTTTTAAATATTTTAAAGTCTGGTCTCAGATACAGTATTGTCAATGAGTTTCTAGTGATTTCTGAAGTAATTCATGCCCCACAAATAGAACTTTGACACCAAATTATAGACAATTCTGGTGACATTAGTACTAAATGAGATTTTACATCATATTTTGTTACAAAACAAAATATCCATATGGTTTCAGTAGTAATACATTAATTTTGTCCAATTTTTTTTTTTTTCATGTTTGTGTTTCTTTGGTGTCTGCCTTTGTCTGTGTTATTATTTTTTATATTTATTCGGTGAAGTTTCAGGTTAAACGATGTAGCCATTGGTATTAACAAGGTAAGAGAAGAAAAGTTAGGCTATTCTTTGCCATATCAAAAAAATAGAAAACAACAGCAAAAGAATGTAAATTTAATATGTTTACATTTGGGAACCTCTGGACTATTTGTTTTATAACACAGTACTACATTTAGCAGTATAACTATGATTGTGCCAAGATTCTTCATATTCCACAAAAGGTGAATGATGTGCAGGCCTCTCATTTCCCAGATGGTCAATACTGACAACAATTCTTAGCAATGATTTTCTGAAGTTTTTTTTCTGCCCTCTGCATACTCCCTTCCCTACTACTCTCCCTTTCCTGCTGTCTGCTGCATCACATTTCTGAAGATTTTCATATTAGGTCTTTAAATACTAAGCAGGAGTTCTCCTTAAGCAAGTTCTACTTGGCCTTCTGTAACATTTATGGGAGGACCAAAAGCAAGGAAAATTTCTGAAATGACCAAATATTTGTGAAATCAAAGACACATCTTTGTGCAATAAGTATATGTCATACAGGACTCCCTTGAAGTGAAAGAATAGACAGTTAATAAATCAATTTCTTTTGCTTTTAATATTGCTACAAAATGTTTCATATTCATATTCTCATATGTAAGCTGAGGTAAATGTTTATAATGGACCAAGAGAAATGTGTACGTGAGGTAACTTATACATGATTTTTCTTTTCAAAGCAAAGAAAACATCCTGGAGGAAGGAAAGGTACTTCTGTTAACAATCACATGGCTTGAAATATTTGAAGATAAGCCCCTGAAGCTGAAATTGAGCAGACTATCCCATTATTATGCACATATGTTGTTCAAAAGTTTCCGAAAATGTGGATTATGTGAAACACACACATTTTATACTTTAGTAGATATTTCAAAACATGTTGAATGAATTGCCATGTTCTGGAACTAAGTGTGTTGCAGAAAATCAGAATTAATCCCAAGAAATATCTACCCATGCTCAGTCTTACAACTTATTACACCTGTTTTTGAATGTGATGTAGAAAAATGAGACCTATTTCTTTAGTTTGCTATTTTATGATTCTTTAATTTGAAGACTGAATAATTTTCCAGTTCACAGATAAAATTGTGACTCTTCATAGATTTGAAAAAGGCTAAACAAAACCTTAAACTGGTGCTTAGTGCTTCCTTTTTTCCTCATATTTTGGTTAATGTTTGTGTCTATAGTATAGTGATGGGAGGACTTGTCATAAATCTTCCCACACCCTTCTCTTCAAGTTGATTCACAATTTATGTTCATTTGCTTCTAATGAGATGATTAGAGTGGAATCAGATCAGATTTAATCTGCAGTTAAACTGTGAAGTTATTTTTCCCCCACAATGAGGTTGTAAAACCAACATCATGCTTAAACTGCAAACTGTTATGTGTTATTTTTTTTCCTTTTTTTCTTTTTTTTTTTTTTTTTGTTTTTTTTTTTTTTGTTTTTTTTTTTTTGTTAACTTCAGTATTTCACAACTGCAAAACAAGCCATCTATTTGAACACGGTAAATGCTGACATCTGGTTTGCAGCTACTTCTAAACTATGTAAGTTGAACTAGAATTTTGTTAATATATTATTAAGAGATACCCTCAATTATCAGTTGAATTTCTTGGAGTTTCTCTTGAAAAATTGTTTACTGAAATTTCACAGAGCTCCCAGATTTGGCAGTGGAACACCTTTTTCAATGTAATATATAAATTGACTCCTATAATTCCGCCAAGATCATTAGAAGTCATGGTCTTTTTGTGTCCAGTCGCTGGCAAATCTTTGCTATTATCAGTTCCCTTTTTTCTGGATGCATAACTTGTTAAATTTTAGATGTCCATACCTCTCCATTTATTAAATTTGTTTTAGTCACATGCTTAGGTCAAGTACTCTCTTGTATGAGCCACACTACTGATCATTTCTTGCTTCTGTTTTCTCCATGCCAACCAAAGGGCTCATGCCAGGCTTGCACAATTGAGTCTCACCAGCTCTTCCTGACTCTGAAACCTTGTTAGGAACAGAGCAGATACAACTCCCTGATTTGACAACACTTTACCAATGATATCAAATGGTGAAGGTCTTTGCCTCCAGAACTAGACTTTCATCCATGGCTTGCTAATGAAATAGCCAGGAACCACTGCAGTAGTAATAATACACATCCACACAAGTTGTTGTTAAAGTCTGTGTGAGCTGGAGGAAATCGTGAGTCTCCCACACTTTATGGACACAGGTTATTACAGCCAAAAGTCCACTAAAGGAGGGTGTATATCAAAAACCAGAACCCTTTCAAAGCAGGAGACACATTGTGCCATCATTCTAAAGTGAGTCTCGCACTCACAGCATGACACACTAATAGCTTTAAAAGCACAATGACTATATTGTTCAGGTGACTCATAAAACTTGGCCATCAAACCACAATCACTTCAGCCCATGTGAATCCTCCATAGTATAAAATGCCAGTCTATGAGTCCTTGCCAGAACAACTGATTGCAAGGTCACAGCCTTGGACCTGTCTAATCAAATAACCCAAAGAACCTATATTTAATTCTGTCCCTTTTTGCAGCATTTCTATCCTGTTATATCTAAAAGAATATAGAACTTGTATACTGTACAACCTGCTTATCTATAGTTTAGCCAGTGAAATATTATTAGTTTCCGTATCTATAATTTTTATTGTTTTATCTTTGACAAACTCTGAAATAGTACACTAGTGACATTTTTAAAAATTAGCCTTGTGCTTTTAAAGATCACTCATCATTTTTATCTATCATTGTTCTGGAAATGTCACATTGATTTTATCCTCTTTGCAAAAAATGTTAACATCCAACCCCCGCCCCCTCCCCCCCCCAAATAATAGTCTGACTCTTCAAAATCAGTTGCCACTGTTGGATAGAACAAAAATAAATAAAAATAACCATTTTCTTGAAGGACAGGGGAGAGAAAAAAAAGAGCATAAGAGTGAGACAGAAAAAAAATCTTTATCTCTTTCTGACAATACTAACAATAACCAAAATAGCAGGAATCATAACCAGTTTTTTTCCGTCCCACCAGTATATACAAATAGTAATCATGTTGCTGATCAATAGAGATGCTCCCAAACTTGTCTTAGGAATAATATCAGTTAAAAATCCTTCTAAGTATGAACTAATACACTGAAAAAGAAAATGTGAGGAAAGATTAGAAAATTCAGTCACCATTTCCCCTTCTACCAGCCCCAATAATATGATTGAGTAACAGAGACCTTAAACTGAAATTCTGGCCTTGCCAGATCATGGAGGGATTTTGCCCATGACCTGACCGTGCTCTGCAGTTAATACACAGTGACAGGAGGGGTGTTTTGTACCCCTGGTGAAGAAAGGGCTGGACAAGCAGCTCTCCAGAATCTCGGCTTGTTCCAAGCCAAGTCTCTTCTAAGTGAAATTATCGCAAGATTAATTTTGTTGGCGTCGAATGGTGGATCAGGCTACCTGTATCCACATCCAGGTGGGCAGAGGAGTAGGGAAATTGGTGGGTGGGGCTTGAAAATAAACAGGTAGAGAAGGAGATCAGATCTATACAGGTGATAATGATAGATGTGTCTAAAGGGTTTCAAAATTTAAGGTGCCAAAGACAAGTTAGGAAAAAAACTCCTTAAAAATGCTCTCTGAGGCCACATGGTGATATTTATTTGTCTCCATAACAATTTATTTAGGATTGTCTTTGTTTGTTTTTTTTTAAATTTGAATATTTAGAAAATAATTAATTATGTCATTGTAGAGCACAGTCAATATAGTTTGTATTTTTCTGTAAGGGTTTTTTAGATCCTTTAAAAAATTTTCTCCATCATGATAAACAATGTCCTGTCATTTCCTCTAGAGCTAGATTTAGAGCTAGATTTAGCATTGGCTTGTGTCTTGCCATGACCATCTACACAATTGCAAAGAAAACATACAAATATATTCTGAACCTCTGCTTCATCAGGTCCAATGAAGAATGTTTTCCAATGGGCTCATGCCTTCAAGATGATTGAGTTTGGAAATTAAATTAGAATGAATCTGCTGTCCATAAGCTACCAACCTGTGCCTTCAAGTCCTATCTTCTTCCCCAAGAAATGAGAAGGCTTCCTCTTGTTCCCAACAGAGCCCAACCACGATTTTCCTCAGTGTCTTCTTGCGCCTTCACATAATAGCATAGCATTCACCATGAAAATTTATCCCTTCAGCAAAAGAATATAATTTCTCCACATCAATTTGCTTACAAACAGTCCCTAATTTCCTTCTGCTTGTTGGTCAGGTTAAGAGCAACGTTTGGTTTTATAAATCAAAGGTCCAAACACTTTTTTGGGAAGAAGAGAAGAATGAAACAGTTAAACATGCAGATAATATGATCAAATCTGCTTTTTTTCGTAAACTTGGGAATAGTTGCAACTCCAACATAAATATGATTTCAATTTAGCATTTCATCCTTACTCAGCAAAGCATGTTAACACCCTCTAAATTTTAAGCAAGTGCTTAAATCCTATTCCAGTGGCACTTAATCAGGCACTAAAGTTAAGTATGTGTTTAAATGCTTTGATGACTTGAAGCCTAAACAATGAGCAAAGTAATGACTTACTGAGATTTTGCTGTGCCAGGAAATAATGCTTATTGAAGAAAGGACACTATGATACACCTCAAGACATTTCATGGTAAAGAAAGGGCTTTGGATTGCTTGCATGGTTTTCTACAGTCTTTCACCGTCATTAAAACAAAATAACACAAAAGAAAGGAAAAATTTCCTTGAGAAATATTCATAACCATAAATAAATAATGAGGCAAACAGTATTTTAATCTATAATCACAGTTTATGAAAGTAGTGGAGACTGTGGTAGAAATGTGTTCATCTGTCTTGTACATGAACAGTAAGGCCATGTCATGAACAATGAGCCTATAAAACAGGATCATAACAGGAAGAAAGCTTTTATGTACATATTATTAAGATTAGGATATAACACTGTAAGACTTTTTTTTTTTTTTTTTTTTTTTTTTACTTAAATTGAACACTGCATGTATAAGAAAGAGATGTTTTATCTCCTTCCCCACTGATGGAATGAGTTTGTTATTATGTGGAAAGACTATTTGGGCAAGTGTTTGGAAGTAATAGGAAGCTGAGCCTCCTATACATCTCAGTAGTGAAACAGTTGATTTTTAAAAACAAATATATTTTATATTCATGAGAAAACACCTGTATAGGGCATGCTTGTATCCACAGGACAGTACCACCTTGACTGATTTAGTATCAATCCTTACATTATAGCTTGAGGATATTGAAAAAACAAGCATATTGTTCCAAATGAGAATTTCAAAAGTACTGAATAAAGGATAAGAACTCTTATAAAACAGAACATAAACATTCAGGTTCAGTGCATAAGCTAGTCAGAAACTGCAAAGCTTAGGACAAGTTCATGTTGTGTGACTGTTTCACTAACCCTTAGTACAGGATATCTTGCTTTCCTGAAACCAGCAGTAATCAAAACAGATCATTGTAAACCATTAGATAAAGGGCTGTAAAATGGGGATAACAGCATACTATTTCCCAAACTACCTGTTGTCTTCAGACTAGGAGTACCAAAATAATACACAGTGGTCCAATTCGAGCAGCATGTCAATTTTGCTGTACATACATAGATGTGTGTAATGCTCCCTGCATTCCAGTGAGAAAATGGAGATTATTTGTGTTAAAACATACATCATATTATTCTTTCCTTCTCCCAGGAAGGATGTGAAGCACACTCACTTTTGAACTGGGCACAGTCAGAGTTCAAATAATCGTCTCAATAAATGGGCCTAGAAAAATTCACACCAACATTTAATTTAAAAATAAAAAATAGAAAAGAAACAAATACACATACTAACAAAAGAAATCCTGATATAGAGACGATTGCTGGGGCAGAGACTGTTTTTTCCTTTAGCTTTATATTAAACATACAAAAAGAGAGGTCCTATATTTGAGGCTAGCAGATGTTAATGCAATAATTAACATTAAAAAATTAGGAGCATTTGAAACCATTAGACATCATGTCTGTGTGCTTTTTTCCCTTCATACATTGCTGATATTCATAGGGGAAGCAAATAAAGCTTAAGAACTATCAGGTTCCTTCTTGAATATCTCACAGAGGCTTGAACTTCATAGAGGAATTATCTTAATCATATCATCAAAGGAAAGGGCTTGAAATATGATCTCAGATGAAAACTCTGATGAAGAGAAGTATAGCATAAATTTCTCAGCACTCAAGACTTAGAAATTACAGCCATGACTCCATATCTCAGGCTCTGTAAGGAATAATAATTACTATTTGGCAATTTATCAAGGTGAGGGTTCCACTGGAGGGAACATCATATTCAATTTGGGAGCTGAAATTACAGAACTAGTGAGATATTAAATAACAGCACAAAGCAGGATGTATAGGCAAGGAAAGTGATGGAACAAATCTGAAGTAAAGGTGAAGAACTCAGAATGAGTTATCAAGACAACTTCCTTGTTTTCCAGTTATTGTCTTTAGATTCTTCAGTAGAAAAGTCTTTGTAGCATGCCAATCCAGCTCAGCAACTAGTGTCAGAAGCATTATGAGAAGATAGAACCTGGAAAAATACAGTTATTTCTCTTTCTAGACTGAATCTGAATGAATTTTCTGAGTATACTTAGAATCCTAGAATCATAGTGCATCCCGAGTTGGAAGGGACCCACCACAATTATTGGATCCATTTCCTGGTTTTGCACAAGAAATAATTGCTGAATTTGTCTCAGGCTTTCTCTTGGTTACATTTTACAAAAAATATTTAATTAAGTGCTTGAAGAGACTTATAACTTAACTATCTGTAGAGTCAAAATTAAATATGTGATTAAGAGTACATTTCCCCATTACAAGCAGCTGAGGCAATTATTTTAGGAAATTATTTTTCCTTGCTTAACACACAGGACCTGATTCCTGCTTCATGAAAATTGTGAGGAATGTTCAGATAACTTAGATTCCCTTGTATCTCCTACTTCAGCTGTCATTTCCAAGGGAGGAAGAATATATACATGGACTGTAGCCTGCAGAACCGCTCCTCTGACAGACACTTTTTGCTCAAATTCGCTACTTTAGTTTTAATTGTAAGGATAAGGTACCAGTACTTTTAGGATTTTATAGGGAATCAGAGAAGACCCTTATCAAAGTGAATGCAGAATTAGTAGGAAATTGGACTAGATGACCCCCTGGGGTCTCTTCCAGCCTAAATTGTTCCATGATTCAGACTCCCCAAGGAAGTGGCAGAGTCACCATTCTTGGAGGTATTCAGCAGACGAGGAGATTTGGCTTAGCAGTGATAGGTTAAGGATTGGTCTCCAAGTTCTTAGAGAATTCTTCCACCTAAATGATTCTGTGTTTCCATGATTCTGTGATCTGGTCTGCTCTAGATATCTACGTTAGGATATGAGGAATCACATATATAAATTTGCATACCCGCTGATTATAAAACCACAGAATCAAAGAATAGTTATAGGACTATTGGAGGTCTTCTATTCCACCCTCCCTGTTGTGCCCTGCTCAGACACTCAGATCTGCTTTGGTTAAGGAAGTGTCATGCAATGACTCAACAGAAGTGTAACAATTTATTTGGATGTGCTAGACCACTGCTTATATGAACATAAAGAACATATAAGCATGCATGTTCCACACTTTGAAAAACATGATGTGTTGCCTCTTCTGTTGTAGGTTGATTAAGGCAAGGGGTGTCTTTGCTGTGGCCAGCAACTTGAGGTTTCAGTGGTACAGAAACATTGTGGAAGACTTGTGTTAACTAAACTAATGATCAATTAAACAGATTTGAATAGTGTGCTAAATGTGTGTCATTGGATTTTCTAGGCAAGAATGCCTAAATCTTGGTAGCCAAACCAGAGGCAAGACTGACACACTGAATTTATCTTTGCGTTAATGCATTTAGTTCACAAATTTCCTGTGTATTTGTTTAGTCTCAAGGATATTCAACACAATTCCCAGACTGATACATGAATTACTGCAAAAATGTTTAGGCAGTGTCATGCTTTATGAACCAGACCCCTGGGCTGTTCAGTATGGGTTAAACCAAGGACAGACTGTTTTTCATGACAAAGATATTAAGCTATCTATATGAACCCCTGACCATCAAATTACTCACTGTTTGTCATACCATTTTTAATTTACATGGTACAAGAGGCTTAAATGTCAGCATCTCTGTTATAACTTAGACTCCAGTGTCTTTAATTAATGTTTCATGTTCATGTTATGGTTATTTAGAATTTGCTGAAAACCCAAGAGTCATAAATTTCTTTTACAGGTCTTTGTGGTATGAACTTTAACAAAACAGCTATAAAGAGGTAATAGGAATGAACAGTACATCACATAAAGCCCAGCAAAGAAGGAAGAAAGGTGGGAATAAACCCCAGGCAGATAAAAAAATTTCATCTTTTTTAGATTGGTGTTTATGATAATTTCATTACTTCTTCAGACGCAGGGACATGGAAGATAAATAAGGAAACAGCATAAAAATTTGCATAGTTGTTGGGTGTTGCATTTTCTTTTTGTATACACATTAGGATTAAATTAGTATCTTTTATAAACATTTAACTAACTGAAGATGAAAGGAGTCCATCTACTTGCATGCAATATTCCTGATGCATTCAATTAACCTGATGTTCTTCATGAGTGCCTGGACTCCTTTAGTTGGTCACAGAGCCATTAGTGTGAATTTGGTCTTGCAGCTGACGGCGAGGATGGGGAAATTCACTCTGTTGATTGTCATCCATGAATGTGGAGTCACATTGCAGAGCTAGAATAAACTTGAGAATCTGAAAAATTCAATGAAACCATATGAATGGGAGTAGAGGACAATCTTAGCTTCCAAATATGGCCACTTTAATGACATAGGTAAAGATCACATCTTGTTTTCTTCTGGATCACTCTGGTAACCAGTCAAGTTTAAGTGGGAAACTGTAGTAAGTAATAATCTTATGTTCAATGTAAAGGAAGTTGTAAATGGACTTAAGAATATGAAACAGCTGTTATGAACAGTGTATGTGGAGTAAATTAAAAAACATTATAGTATGACTAAGAAATATAGTACAAAATGTGCAGCAGATTGGAATTGAGGCTGATATATTTTCATATGAGTGAGGAAGATGTCTTTTTGTCAAGTTCTCTTCTAACACACAAGCCAGACATGGATTTGTTTGCAAAAAAGTGGAGAGGCTTGTGTCTCCAATTAAATAGCAGAGAGGCTCAGAACCATCCTTTTTTTTTTTTTTTTTCAAAAGTATGATAAGTCTCACAATGAATGTGTTTGCACATGTGTATTAACACAGAGATAGAACAGAAATAAATTGAGTTATGTATTTGTCAAAATTATATATGAACTATATAAATCCCTAAGTTGCCTTAAAAATAAAGGTGAAGAAATGGTGTGCTACCGCAGGTCAACCTTTGGTAAACTTTATGGGATGGAGCTGAAATAAAAGAACAGACTGAAAAAAGAAGGAAGTTATCCTGGCTATACAGGGCTACTATCTATCAACATGATTGTGACATCTCAGTGTCTTCAAGATCACCCAGAACACACAAAGCCATTTGAAGAATGATCAGCACTGCTCTGTTCTTACCATCTCTATTCATCCACACAAACGCTGAGAAACTATCTACACCATTATCCTACTTTGCATGCTTAGCTGCAAATACACGTGAGAAATATTATGGTTGTGTAAACAGGGTCTTTTGTGGCTTTCATGCTGGAAATTAAACATTCTTGTCATAATGATGCAATCTAGTTGGATGAAACACAACAGTCAAGAAAACTCTCTGAGCTTATGATTTGTTCTACAGAAAAGTGACAAGCAGAAATCTCAATTCAAAGGGAGACTGACTTCTCTCTCCCCCTAGATCTGAGAAGGGAACTGACCATCAGTGTTGCAGATTTTACCTGGATCTGAGACTGAGTTCTGACCTTGGTGAGCCAACTTACATGCTATATCCAGATCCATGTCATTCTTATTTTTAAATCTATACATTGTTTTTGTATACACTGGGACCACCACCACCACCACCAGTTGCACAAACCAAAGTGCTGTAGCTTCAAAAAAAAGTGACTTTGTTGCTGGGTCTTGGTGCCTCATCTAAAGTGTTTTCCTTCATTTACAAAGATTTTGGGAAGTCTTTTTTATTTGCTGGCTCAAATCCTGCTGTGGATTCTTTTTGTCAACCTTGCAAATATTTTGTTTAAGTTTGAGTCAGTGACAAATGAGATAATTCAGCTATCTCTTTTCTTGCTCTAGTCAACTACAAAAGCATCCAATATTCCTTTTATTGTCTTCTCTGCCAACAGTTTCTGCTACTTTCCCATTTCCTACACTCAGCTTGACCCCCAGTGTTCCTGTTCACTATGTTTCTTCATTGTAATAAACTTAAATATTCTCCTGACTCCTCCGGATGAAGAGAGAGTTGCGATGGAGTATTCATTTACAAGACTGAGTGCTCAGTAGAGGGACCCACAGCCTGGTCAAAATTTGGGGAGTGGAGGGGACAGGGGGAAATGAGAAAAAAAAAAACCTAAATGAAGAGAATGGCTCGGGAGGGAAAAGATGCCATTTAGAATCAAAAGAATACCCCACTCTCCCCACTCTCTCTCCACAACAACTGAAATTCCAATCTTGATATAAGTAGAAGGGGGGGGACGGGGTGGCGGGGGGGGAGGAAAAAAAATAAAAGAAGAATAAAAGATTTCTTTTATTCTCTTCAGAATACTTCAGTACCAAAGCATTTCAGAGACTGCAACCATGCCTCAAGGGATTGAAAATGCCTTCTGTCATCATTCCCATCCATTGAAATGTACATTAGACACTACAGAGAGAAAACTGGGGCAAGGCAAAAATGAAACAAACCAAAACCAAAGCAAAGCCCATCAAAGAAAGGGCTCGTATTTTTTGGAGTTCAAAGGAATGCTGTGTCCCTAAAACAAACCAATTTTCTCTCCCTACATACATCACACACACAGACACATACACACACTTGAACACACACACACACTCACATGGGCTTCTGGTCTCGTAGGCATCCACTTTCTGAATAACCATTTCTGTAAGTAAACAAGCTGCTCCGACTGCAGCATAAAATGAGCTTAATAACAACTGAGATCAAAATGAGCCAAGATAGTAGGGGATAATAGTGGGGGATCATTCCTAAGACTGTTTGCCCCTGAAGGGAGAATTATTATTATGACCTTGTACCACCGAGCGGGCATGTGCTCCTAGCTGGATCAAATGTAGGCCTTGGCAAAGCTCTCTGCCTGGGAATGTGGTTGCAGTATCTAGTTTTTAACACTACTGGAAGTGTTGCTATGGGCACTGAGGCGCAGGAGCCAAATACAGGGGAAGGGAAATAATGAAAAATGCTGATTAGGAGCTCAGAGAAAGGAATGGAACATTTGTGCTCAGCAATAAAATGTGATGCTCTGTTAATCTCTTTCTTGGCTTTCTGTACTCCATAGGATTTTCAACATACTTTTTGTATATTACTATATAGTTTATTTAATACACTTTTAGTCTATGGGATATTTAATATCCTCCTTTATTCCCTGCTAAGCTACGTACACATACCCTTCTCAAAAAACCCCACAATCTTTTCCAACGCAGCTAGATTGAGTCTAGTGTGCACTCATGCTCTAGGAAATATAAAACAATCTCCCATGCTGACTGCTTAAGAGAACAGATATTAATTAGCACTCTTAGATGTGCTACAGACCAAAGAAAATGTTTCCTTCCATGAGAGCTTCCTTTTAGTTATCCACCCTAGTATGGTTTGCCCTTTTCCCACTGATTAATTAAAGTTCATACCTATGTCATTTTCTCAGTGATGTCCAAGGCACCATCATGATAAACAAGAAAACAAAGATGAAGCTTTGCGATTTCCAACACTTTCTCTTTAGCCAGTTGTGGCACTGGGGAACTGCTTCTCATTCCCAAATTTTTGATACTTAAAAAAACCCCTATATTGACACGAAAATTTGCACAAACCTACAGTTGTTTAGCTGTTCAAAGAGCAGAAATCTCTTGAAGTTGGGTATCTTCTTTTAAATAAAACTATATGCACTTGTACACCATACTACAGTTATCATAGAACCACATAATCCTAGAACAGGTTGGGTTGAGCTGGGTTGTATCACAAGAGTCCCTGAAAGTCATCTATGTCCAAACCCCTGCCATGGGCTGGAACACATTCCACCTTCCCAGGTTGCTCCAAGTCCTGGCCAACCCAGCCCTGAATGCTTCCATGGACAGAACAGCCACAGCTTCTCTGGAAAACCTGTGCCTGTGCCTTACCACCCTCATTCTAAATAATTTCTTTCTAAACTCTCTCAGTTTGAAGATATTCCCCTTTGGACTAGGGCCTACAGTGACAGGACAAAGTCCCTCTCCAGCTCTCTTGGAGCCCCTTTAGGCACTGGAAAGGTGTCTAATGCCACTCTGAAGCCTTCTCCAGGTGAACACCGTCTACATTCTCAGTCTCCATAGCAGAGATTCTCCAGCCCTCTGAGCATCTTGGTGACCTCCTGTGGACTCACTTCAACAGTTTCACATCCTTCCTATGTTGGTGTAGTAGTTGGTTTCTTACAGTTTGATCTGTTGGTTTGTTTTAGGTATTTTCATTGTAAGTTTATAATGGTATGTTCCATGTACCCGTTCTGTTCCCCAGATGGTTTGCCCCTGAAGTTGTTTACCCCGGTTTTTCTCTCCAGTTAAAGTGTCAATCCCCTTGCCAATCTCCCGGTTCCTCCCCTTGCTCCCCTACATGGTTATGTCAATCCCAGTTACACTGCCCAATACCCGTGTCAATCAGAGTTTCTACACCCCTTTCGTTCCAGAATATTCCTTGCCAATTGTCCCCTCCTGGGTGGAGGATTGGCTTATGAGGTTTCAGCCCTCCCCTGTGTAAACTCCATTGGTTGCATTAAGTGGTATACTCCTCCTCTGAGATGCCCTCATTGGTTGTAAGTTGTATCCTCCCCTTAACCCTCCCCTCCTTAAAAGCAGCTGTTCTCCCATGAAATCCCTGTTATTTGTCCCTGGAGCCTCGTGGAGAGTAAAGCCTTATGGAACCCAAACAAGTGGCCCCTCTCCCTTCGTTTCAATCCTCAGTGCAGGACCTTTTCTGCCCTTTTGCACGGAACCCACTGCTTCCACAGGGACTGTGTACTTCTGTGTGCACCACCACCCAGAGAAATCTCGGAAGAGATTTGGGGGCGGCCACTCCTGGTGCGATCGTGAAGAGTGTGGGCTAGCCAGGGAAGTCCACCCAGAGCAAAAGGACCGCATCCTGTTGGGGTCCCAAGAGTTTTGGGTGAAGTTGTCCTGATATTTTTTTCTACTCGACATGTTTTATCATAACCTGCTGAACTTAATGGGACCAGACACCTGTTAACCTACAGACCTGTGAATTTCTCCTACTTCTCCTGAGTTAAAGGTCTGGTCCAGCGGCATTTTTTGCCTGCATGAATTATACGGAAAAAAAATATTTTCTTAAATTGTACTTGTAATTAAAAAATAAGGAAAGGCAAATCAGAAGAAGCAAGTGGAGGAAGAAGAACCTGGGAATAGGCAGACAGAAGGAAACCTCATTCATTGTTCTGAGCAGATGCATGTATGTGGGAATTGAAATAATAACCTGTTTAGCTAATCTGGCTTTGGAAACATGCAGTGGTGTAGATTAGGCATGAAGATGGAGCCTGATACTTTCCAAAGGAACAGGATTGTGTTAACTGTTCAGTGTGCACATACTGAGAACACTCAAACCCTTTTCTTCCTTAAATGCTTAGCCAGCCTCCCTCCACACTCACCTTGACCAGTGAAATGGGAGAGGGGAAGGAAATGAGGGGAAGGCAATAATGTTGGATGTCATTATGAAGTGGTGCTGATCTAATCTCCCTGCTCAGAGCTCTTGATTTGATTTAGGATAGCAGTTGTTAAGAGCAGAAGGAGCTGCTGGCACGAATGGCAGCTGTCTCAGCCAGCTACGGTTTCCAACAGTCCTGAATATTTAAAAAAAAAATAAAGGAGAGGGGGTAAGAGAGACTGAGAAAGAGAGAGGCTCAAAGAACAAGAGAACAAGCCTACAAAGAGCAGTGGCTGCAGCTTACTCGGAGGAATTCCATTAAATGAACTCATCCGTCATCTTGCCTTTTATTGATGAGTGGCATTGCTTGGCGGCAAGTGACATGGCAGAACAAATGGCATCGGAGCCCTGGCTTCCTCTTCCACTGCACACAGAGACACACAGGCCCCAAAACAATGAGTCATTACTTATTACATCCATTATTAACTCAGCTCAGGCTCATTAGGCATGGAAATTGAGGAGGAAAAAGGGGAAAAAAAAAAAGACCAAACCAGGAGCTAACTAGCATCAAGTACCCACAGATTTAGGGAAAAGGTGTGGTGGGAGGGGGAGGGAGACGGGCAGTTATAATCTTCTACTCAACATTTGTGACATTGTTAAATCCTGAGGGTGGTGGGTAGTTGATCATATGTTTTCCTTTTTCTGACATGATTGCATTGAGGACTGTGCTTTAAAGCAACAAGGCCAAAAAGAACAGGAATATAAGAACTACATCATTAACTACAGCAAGACCTTCAGAATAAAGTTTGTCAAGAATGATACGGTTTTATTAGAGGAATCTCAGGTGGACACAATAAAAAAAAAAAAAAAAAGACAAATGGAACTACTAGAATAGCCAATCAAGTCAAATACAAGCTTTTTTTTTTTTGGTGAGGAGAGTGAAATGGAATTCCTGTGTGTCTTCCTGTCTATGCCATTGGATTAATTTCACTGAAGGTTGGTTTTCTAAGAGATAAAAGTACCATGTACAAATTTCCTTTTCAGTTAAGAGAGAGCAATAATTTCACTTCTGGATGACTTCTCCAATCTTAAAAAAAAAAAAAAAAAAAAAGCATATAAAACAGGTTAAATTAACTACTATGTGGAGATGTGGACATTACTGTTTTTGCTATCAAGGAAGTCTAAGTGGCCAGTTTTGATGGAGCATATAATTTATAGACAGCTAAAGTTAAATGACATGAGTTGGACTGTTATTATCTTAGCTCATGTCTGACTATGGTGGCAACTGTTTTCTGGATCGATACGTGAACAAGATTTTCTCCCACTTTCTTGAGTACTCAGGACTAGAAAAAAATCCTGAAATGTGTCAGTTCACATTTAAATAAATAAATAAATGAAACTGTTCAGGAAAAAATGTGAGCCAAAGGAGGATTGATAAAACACACATAGAACTAAAATGGGATTGAGAAGATCTGGAAAAAAACAGGATGTATATGGACCCACTCAAATAAAATGAGACAACAATAAAACAACTCCAGTAAAAGCAAGGTTGTCTGAATTATTTTAGTCACCCATTCACCTATTCCAAATATCTCTGCCAGCTTCAATCCAATTCAAGTTACCTCCTTAAATTTATTTATTTTTCTTGGCTAGATTTGCCTTTCCTTTGTCAGTGCCCTTTGGCTTAAGGATGAGATAGAAGAAAAGAGATTGCTGAAGTACTGAAAAAGACCACTGATATTTCAGAGATTAGCCAAAGTCAGGGGAGAGTCTTGAAAATTATCAAGGGAGTCCCATCAACCTGTGAAGCAAATGCAGACTGAGAACAATGCAGGTGGTCCTCACCTCTAAGCACAGACTTACAGGTGGATTTTGAAACCTCTGTAGTACTTCCTCAAATTATTTGGCACAAGACAGAAATTAAGATTCACGCTCTGAATGCAACTAAAGCAAATTAAATTAGTACTTGGAGCAAGTAGCTATATTTTCAGTATAATCAACTGAAATAGTTAATTGCTTGGATTTCTGAAGCCAGGTATTACCGAACTGGCTGATTTCTTTTGTCGCACCAAAAATACTTGCTAGATGTTACCTCTTGCAACTCCGGGCTTACACCTGCAGCAACAGGTGGTGGATAGCTGAAGATTTTGCACATTTATTTCCTCTAGAGATTTGCTGGGAACAGTTAGTAGTGGGGAGTAGAACAAGATCCCTTCCAAGTTCATCTTGGCAAGAACATGTGTATTAAAGGCTGTTCTTCTGCTAATTAATTCTGAAAAGAAGCACAGAAGATAGTTGTGGTGCTTGACAGCTGCCCTAAATATCTTAGTGTCGAGGTTGGTTAGCACATGCCACTGATCAGATTCTTTCAGCTCAGATGCATAAGTTGCAGTTACCTTGTACAAGAGTTAACAGAACTGGGAAAGAAAAGAAAAAGGAAATAGGTCCTTTTTAATATGGCGATTCAGCTGATGTTTGTCTGTATTCCTTCCATCACTCTATAGAGGCAGTTTACAAGCTTTCAGTATTATTTTAAAAACTTATTTTATTAAACAGAATGGAAAGCATCTCACCCATTTTCATCTCTTCTTCTTCCTGTTTCAACATTTTCTGC
This sequence comes from Vidua macroura, assembly GCF_024509145.1. Taxonomy (NCBI): domain Eukaryota; kingdom Metazoa; phylum Chordata; class Aves; order Passeriformes; family Viduidae; genus Vidua; species Vidua macroura. The sequence goes on from NC_071611.1 coordinate 5,251,362, forward strand.
TCTCTAAGAAAAATAAGCCAAAAAATAGAAAGCATAAGAAATCTAAATTTCAGGGATAGGAGATATATCATTACTAGTCCTGTGGCATTGTGATGGGTTTAATTCACACACACAACAAATTAATGATTCCATTATATTTATATATATATATATATATATATATATATAAAATTAAATATTTTAAATAACTATCTGTAATATATCTGTGTGCTATAATAATAAATTTTATTTTTAATCTCAGAAAGCACTATTTCTTAGAAATATTCTTTCAGAGAAGAGATAAGAAAGAAAAGAGATCAATTACACCAAATGACACCTACATGTCATTGTGGTCAAATATCCTCATTTATTCTACTGTTTGAAGTTCAGAAAAGAAAATATGCGAGTCATACCCTGGGCTTTTGATTTTGGCAAGCATAACAGTAGACAAAATCAACTGTAGCATTTTGCCAGTGACTCAGAATGTGTTAAAAAAGGCAAGGAAAAAAATAGATGCATTCTCATGGTTTATTTTTCTCCAATTAATTCTGAGGCACCTCTTTTGAACATTAAAAGGCATTGTCTTTGTAAATATATAGCTATTAAAAAGAAAAATCATGAGTAGTCCTGGCAAGATATCTACCTTCCCAAAATCTACGAGACTTGCATGAGTTCATTTAGAAGCTCACGAGCTTCAGATCTCTTCAGGTGAATGAGTTTCTCTGGATGCTCAGGCAATATCTCTGACACTAGTCTCATTTGCCACCTCTGGAACCTACTGTGGGAAATCATTGCTCATGACTTGCAGCACAATGCACAGGAGCCTTATGTGGTTTCTTTGGATGATCATCCTCTCCTGTTCAGAGCACTTTGTCTCTGAGGATACTGTCTTGCGATGAGCTTTAATTATTCATCATCTTCACCTTCAGCTAAGCCTGTTCCAGGGCCAGGCCTAGGGGTGCGAATCATTTCACCTTGTGTGAAGTGTCTGTAGAGCAGAAATGTAAGGGAGTCCATACTTCAGTCTCTCTTTCCATTAATAAAGAGAAATAGGAACATTTAGGGTGCAATTCAATGACCCATTTTTTTGACTTGCACCTTAGGATTAGATGAATTGTGCCTTAAACGTGCTTGATTCTCCATCGATTACAGGGACTCAAGTGACTGCCTCAGATGTCAACAGCTACGTTTTGGCAGATGAATCTCACCCAGGAGGTTTACATTTTATTTAATGACTTTGTGTTAAGAAACCAGAGACAAAGCACATGAGAAAACACCAGCAAGGAAATATCATCCCCCGCCCCTGCTTGTGGTAGGGTGATGTTTTGTGCTAATGTTTTACAACTGTTGTTCATGGCTTCCTTCTTTGCAGTGTCTGCAGTAGTGAGGGGGCTGGAGGTGTCTCATCAGCCTGTTTCAATTCCACCCGCAGCTGCCATAGCGGGAGAAATCCTAATTTGGTACAATATGCCAGGCGCTGAGGTTAGCTCAGCAGCAGCAGCAGCTAAAAGACAGATGTAAAATCAGTAGCTGATGATTTTACATCAGAGGAGTGAATGTAAAATCAATGAGAAGTTTTAAAATGGGGAATGGCTTAAATTTAACAAGGCAAATTAAGTAAATGTTTGTTTTAGCAAATGGAAAGGTTTTCCCTCTCTCAGGCTAAGACTATGATTAGCAGCATGCTGGAAACTAAAGACATTTTAGCAGAATCTTGTGCTAAGCATGGGTTCTTGATGTCAAAAACACACCCTACATCTCTCTGAATATTCACTGATTCAAACAGTCCAGAATATTATAGGACAAAATATGCAATGGAGTTGAAAATGATATTACATTATGGGAAGGTCAGACTTGGAGAAAATAAAACAAGTATTTTCAAAAGAGAATTTTTTTTTCCCCTGAATTTTAATTTTTCTTCATTTAAATATGTCTTTATTAGTAGAAGTGCTTATTTTTTCCTCAAAATTTTAATTTCTTTTTCCCCTTCACTTCCTTTTCACTTACACTTACTCCTTTTTCCTGAGGTTGGGGAAGTGAGTATGGGTAAGGAAAAATAAACAAGAAAAGCACAAAAAAAAAGAAAAAAGAACAAAATAAGTAAAAAAAGACATTAAAGTGAAGAACATAAATTATAGTACTATACTTGAATATTTTTCACTTTTTTTTTCTTTCTCCACTTTGTTTGAAAAAAATAAGAGAGAAAATTGAAATAAGCCCCTTTGTAATGAAAAGGATTTTGAACTTGAACTTCTGTTAGCTCTATTGTTGCTCAGTAAAGGTCAGGCACAAGCTAAACTTTAATCGTATATTCCCAAGGAAATCGCAATGAAACATTCATGTTCACCGAGAAAGAGCCTTGAAACTTTTGTATTTAAAATGTTTCTGCGCATATTTCTAAGTAAGTGAGCATTTAAGTGTTTAAGATGCTGTGCTGAAACCCCTTGTATATAAAACACTCCTCACTGAACCCTGTCCCAGAGATTTATGTATGCCCTCCTATCAGTCTCCTCTCTAAGATGTGTGACCAGATGCGAGCTGGTAGATTACAGCTTGGGTATTTGCAGTTCTTTGACATTTACTTGTATCAGCTCATCTCTTTCCCCATTCTGCAAAAAAATGCAATTTGGGAAGGCTTCTTTCTTCATTTCTCCTGTGTTTTAATGCTGCCCTTCAATCTAAAGTATATCTGTACAAATACTACATACGTATATGCAGCTTTATAGATGTAGATGTTTATGTGCAGCCCAGTTGGCCAAGAGGCATCTGCCTGCACTGCTATTAGAAGCTAGGACTTCTAAGAGCTGTGTTTCATTTGCATGTCATTGGTTTATATTTTTTACCACTTAATTGTAAAGGAAAATTCTTCCTGTTGTTAACAGTTCTCTCACTCTCTGCTGATACTATTTTAATTTAGTTATGCTATCTTAAAATGAGATAGCTACACTAAATTAAAGTGGTTTTACTCTGTTGAGAGCCAGACTAGGCAAATACTGATCTTTGGACAAAAGTTGGCCCCACTTTCTAAAAGGTATGCAGCTTTGGGAGGGATAAATCACCTTCTGGAAATACCTGCTTAAACATTTCTATTCTGTTCAACCATTTTGTCTGTGTCTGTATCCACTTCTGCCTTTGCTATGCCATGTACATGGCATATGTACATACTATGTACATGCCTAAGTTCTAGACTACGAAAAGGGAGAATGATCCCTCCATTTACACAGCTGCACTGTTTTCTGACACCTGTAAAAGACAATGGTAGTGGTTTCTTACCAGTGACTTCATGGTAAAGATAGAAGTCATATCAGTATCCATATTAAATGTAAAGCATAAAAATAAATATTCTGGGATCCTTCCAGACAAAAATTACTAAGATCCAAATCCTGGAGCTTTAGAACTCTATGGGGAATCTGCAACAGTGGATGAGCTGTACATCATAGTATTGAGATTGTGCATGAGATATAATATTTTGAGGCAGCATGAATATTAAGAAGAAGGATTTTTAAATAGTAGTTTTTAACTAATTTCATAAATGTAAAATATTAAAAGGAGAGTATGACAAGTTATATATATATATCATGTTATACAAAAGAGAGCAAAAAAGGATAGGTTACAAATATAAGTTTATTTTCAAACCTTTATAGCTTTTCCAAACATACAGTATGATGAAACATCCAAATGAACCTGCATGACATAGTGTAATGTATTTATTCAAGGCCTTCTTTTTATTAGAACCTTCATATATAGTCATGTAAAGCACATACAGTGTCTGGAATGTATTATCAATCCATTTGTTCCCTATCTAGATTTACATTTCTTCCCCAGAAAGAAAATAAGATGTTCTCCCTAATAGACTATTTTAACATTCAGATTTTGGATGCAAGCTTTTAATTGCTCTGACAGCAATGTGTTTACTGTGTCTAAAGATATGTGAACGGCTTTATAAGTAACTCGATAGTCTAATATGTGTTTGTTTGTGATCTTTTTCTGTTAGGGGCTGATCCAGAGCTCTTTGAAGTCCATGGGGTTTTTTTCGCTGACTTCAAAGGGCTTTTGGCTCAGACCCTTATCCTTAAACACTGAATAGATTAACAACTGATTTGTGAATAGCATGCAATGCCAAAAGGAAAAGAAAAAAGCCAGCCTATAAAAAAATATGTATCTGGTGAACACTATTTAACCATATTCTATTGATACATGTATTAATAATTAACTGGTACCACAATGGCATATGTACACTACTGGGCTGGCAGAACAGTGCAGAAAAAAAGATATGGGATAGGGAAATACTTAATGATATCCTTGTATTTTACACACAGCTTCACCAAAGCCTATTCCAAGAGCGAGGCCACTGGAGTATTCAAGGATGCACAACCATTTCCTAGGCAGAAGTTCTTTCCCAGATGTTCAGTTTGACCTGGGGCAACTCAATCAAAGTCTGTAAGGTTTCCAACATTTCTAGTGGGGATTTATTTTTAAAAATGTGGCATATGGATTTTTCTGGCAATAATGAAATATAGCTGTGCACACTCCATTAAATAAAATGATACTTTAATCCTTAAAACTGTGTGAGTAACTGGAATTTGAAAGCTGGGAGCTGGGAAAAAGAGACTAGATTGAGGGTGAAGAAAGTGAAGAACTTCAGGAAGGACATTTGAAGAGGTGACCCAGGCAAAATATGGAATAAACCATTTGGGATACATGGATTCAAAGGGCATATAACCATTCCTGAAAAGAGGGATAGATGTAGCATTGTAAAATAAACCCAGGAAAAAAAAAAAAAAAAAACAGACAAAAAGATGAAGAGTGACTTAATGGAACTATTTAAATAAGTAGATTGTGGTTTTTAATACTTGTTGGAGAATTCTTTCTGTATTTCAACCTCTCACAACTTAAAAGCATTAAAATACTGCTTTGGGTAATTAACTGACTTGATTTGCACTACAGCACTTTCAAAATTTTCAAAGCAAGATGAGAGGCTTAAGAACCTCTACTTCCATAAATTCAGTCTCAATTTCAAAGAAATTAAAACAGCAGTAGATGAAGTAGAGAGAAAAATAACTTTATACAATATTTCTGGCATTTCTTACAGATATAGGGTCTGATCTTTTAGTTTGTACAGCCTTCCACCCCAACACAAACTGGGAATGTTAAGATTTAGCAGGAATATTTTCCCTATATTGCTCCAGGAGGCCTGATCACAGAATGAGCAATATCAAACATTTACTGTTGGAGACCTCTGGAGCTCAGCAGAGCCATTTTTTACAGGAGCATGTTCTTCTGCCTCATTCTCTTTATTCTTCCAGAAAATGGTCCTAAGAACCCTTTTCCACTTCCTACTTATTTAAAGCTTCAAAATACTTTATATATATATATATATATATATATACACATATTAAAACAGTATTTCTCCTTGTAGTATGTTCCATTTAAGCTTACATTTAGGAGATATTCCTATGGTGACCTCTGCAAGAACATCCCGACCCAGCCCTTTATGAACAAATGGCTGTGCACACCTACGTAGCTGTCTGTGTATGTGTTAAAGCAACTTCCCTCTCTACATTTAGGAGATATGAACATTACTGAGTCCATTTGACACTTAGTAAATAATAAATAACAACGACAGCAGCAACAACAACAACAAACATCAACAATAATAATTTAATTCCGTGTAATTGAATAATTTTCTGTCTAACCATGGCAGTGGGGAGCCCATTATGCCACCAAAATTGTTTGCTAAACATGACCCTTTCTACAGAGTAGCTCGAGCAGCTGCTGCTGAGGTCTTGTCGTGCTGCAGAAGCACTTGGCTGGCCAAAACTTCCTGGTGCAGAGACATCAATCTCCCTCCCTGCTGGTTGCTGAGTTTACTCTGTAGACAGCCAGTGTTGTCAGCTCTGCATCCCTGATGGACAACAGAGCACACTAAAAATGCACCAGAGTACAGCATTGCTTTTTGCATGAGCAAAAGGGGGCTGCACTGCCACTGACAGTGGCAGTAGAGTTTGTGGTTTTGGTAGGAAATGAATTATCTGAAGCTTTTAGGAGTATTAGGAGAAATCATTATTGCCTTCTTTATTGACTCAAAAGCAGAGAATTGGTGTTGTACCTTCTTCTGTTCTTTCTTTAGCATAAAGAGATATTGTGTAAAGGTTCAGAAATGTCTAAGAGACTATAAAAATACGTAGATGCTTGAGGTGTTTTGTCCATTGTAAAAGAGCAGAACCAGTAAGACTCGTACCTGTAACAACCTAGACTGAAAAATTTAACTTTAGACACAGTTTAAGCATCTAAATCTATTATAATTTCTCACAAAAGCCTATCCAAACTGCTGGGGCATCTCAGTATTCACAGGTGTCTCCATTTTTTTTTGCCACAAGACTTACAAAATTCCATAAAGCTCCATTACTGCCTGTAGCCAAAGCCATCATCTTGACATAGACAAGCAGTCCAGCATCTGCTTTCATCTTAGTCTGCTTAGGTGACAGTGCTGGGTTTTGTACAAATCAGTCTGTCTTGTTCTGAAGTGCGCAGTGTACACCACTAATTACAGCAGCCAGTTTCAGAAACCTCCAACTTCTACTTCCATAACTCATGAGAATGCCTTAATGGCTAGCCTTAATATAATCCTGCTTTACTATCTTTATGGATCTTTATGGCCCCTGAATTGCCTAAACTAACTTGCTTTCTCCTGTTTTTCTTTTTTTTTTTTTTTTTTTTTTTAACATTTAGGGAAAGGCAAACAAGGTAGCACCAGTGCAGATGGGCATCCACCCAAAAATATGTTAACTCTATTACAGCTGTTGCATAACTTGTATTTCTCCCCCAAGTGTGAGAGAGCTTCTCCTTATTACAAAAAGATCACACACAAGCTCTTACCATTAGGTATGTTCGTAAAGACAAACCCTGCCTTATTTAATGAAAGCTTGCTTATATTATCAAACTTTTACACAGACATAAAAAAGATGGAAGATATAATGAGATAAATAAAAAAAAAGATAAACACCTTAGTATAAAAATTGTGTTAATAAGCCTAGATTGGCATGGATAAGTTGTTTGGAATACTCAGGAGATAGTTTCATTCATAGAGTCATAGGATAGTTTGGGCTGATAGGGACTTTAAAGATCATATTTTTCCAACTGCCTGCCCTGGGCGGGAACACCTTCCACCAGACTAGGTTGCTCTAAGCTTCATCCAGCCTGGTCTTAAATACTTAGAAGGATGGGGAAGCCACATCTTCTCTGGGCAACCTGTGCCAGGACCTCACCATCCTCACAGTCAAGAATTCTTTACTTCTAATTTAATTCTATCCACCTTCATCTTAAAGACATTACCCCTTGTCCTGTTACAACATGGAATTTATTAATTCCCTCTCAAGCTCTCTGATAGCCCCTTTAGTACCAGAATGTACAGTAATGTCCCTCTCTTTTTCAGACTGAACAATCCCAGCACTCTTAGAAGAGGTGCTCCAACCCCATGACCAATCTAGCAGCCTTCTCTGGAGTCATTCTAACAAGGAGATAATTCTCTTGAGTCCCAGAGCTGGATGCAGCACTGCAGCTGGAGGATCTCACAAGAGCAGAGCAGAGAGAGAGAATCATCCCCCTGACCTGCTGGACATCTGCTGTCCACCTTTAAAAGCTACCCCCTTGGTGAGATGGAGTCACCTACAGCTAAAGGTGAGGTCACTCCTGTCACATTACTCTGTTGGTGGCTGCAGAAAGTGAGGAACTGTAAGGATGCAGCCCAGTGGTCTCTGTGACTGGGGTGGGCTTTGGGCTTGTCTCTGTCACCTAGCAGCAGAGGCAGAGGCTGCAGCTCTCTTCCTCTCCCAGTAAACCAGCACATTTCGCAGTGTTAGTTTTACAATTTTGGCTTCTAAAACATGTTCTCAGTATTAATTTCCTGAAGAATAATTTTTCATCAAGTGACTTACAGAGTGAAAATGATTCTCTGAGAGAGCGACTGGAAAACATGAATTGAAAGACAAGTAATGCCTGGTGTTCCCAAAGGAATTTGCAGGAAAAGTGGAAATGTGAAAGTTAACTGGGATAAATTGGACTCACAACTAGGAAGCTGTGGAGCTGTGGAAAGCTCTGCAACCCAGTCCAAGCAACAACTTGCCTACGTCTTCTTCTTTTTTTTTTTTTTTTTTCCTGTGTTCCTACTAATCTTTAAGCTCACAGAAAGTCACAACCCACTACACAGAGTAAGCAGATGTGGCCGAGTCACTGGCTTGTACTTAACAGCAGTAACAGCTTAAACTGACTGTCATCCTTAACCACACACATCTGCAAATCTCAAGAATACTTTGGCTTTATGTAAACAGCTGAATCTTATGGTATTTATACTGTCTGTATATAAGACAAACTTATATTGTCTGGTTAATGTACTTTGCTTTTCCTGGTAATTCTTACTCTAGGTTTAAAAGTGTTTGATCATGGTTCATAAGAATGTTTGGTTTTTCATTTTCTTTTTTTTTCCTTTTTTTTTTTTTTTTTTTTTTTTTTTTTTTTTTTTTTTTTCATCCTTTCTATTCCAATGATCTTTGGGAAGCTGAGATCTTTCCTTGGCTTAATTAAGTGTAATCATATATTTTCTTTTTGCGGTATTTCCCTTTCAGCTCAGTTTTACTGAATCATAAACTTAACTGCATTAGGTCTAGTGATATGCAAATGATTCCTTTAAAAATCCACCCCCTAAGCTCTAGAGACATGTGGGGTGTAATACCCGCAGAAATCAGAGCCTCTGGGGTTCATCTGTTGCTAGTCCTCTCAGAAGCAACATCCCTGAATATACACTGATGTCTTCTACCCCTCACCCCTCCCTGAAAGTACTTATTTGCAGATTGTAGCACTTTGAGTCTTTGAAGTGGCACCTACAACTAAACTGCCACCCACACTTTCCTCTATTTAGGTCAGAGTGACTTCAAACTGGAGAGAAAAAAGCCACACACGCACAGGCACACATGCACACACTCTCACAAACAAAACTGATGCAGAGAAAATCAAATAATGAGGTGCAGCCACCCAAGGCTGGTGTGAAAATCAACATATGGGGAATTATTGCGAGTGCCGGGCTCGGCTTCAAATGGGCTTGTTTTGCCTGGAACCCTGAGATGAGCTGAAAAAGGCAGAGTCAGTTGCTTTGCTAATCACTGAGCTACCTGCAGAGAAACAGGCAACCATAAAAAGAAACAAAACAATAGAGAAATAGATGCAGAGGGAGCTGCTGCGGAATGGCGTAGGACGGGCTCACTGGCACCTCCAGGAGCACTCCTAAAACTGCTGGTTAAAAATCCTCTCTGTGGCAGTTGTTACCAAAGCCAGACCTTTGACTTTAGAGCCTCCTCTGTGGCTGAGACATCTATACAGAGAGGATTCCAACATCTTCAAGGGGAGGGCAGGTGTTCATTTCACTGAGTTGGGCACTCCAAAGGTTGTGGTGGGCCTCTGCTTCAAAGAGCAGATAGAGCATGAACAGGAGGATTGCTCTTGTGGTTTTGTAAACCAGAGACTTCAAAGGATGTCATTTTGGAGGGTGGGTTTTTAAGAAGACATGAAAAAGCCCTAAAAAGGAAAATAAAATATTTTTGAAAGAGTGAAAAAAAAATCATTTCATAATTACCTTATGGAATCCTATCTACATTCTAAGAGATATAGAGAATGTGGCCCCACTGCCCATGGCAGGAGAGTTACAACTATATGACCTTGAAGGTCCCTTCCAACCAAAGCATTCTGTGACTATGAAAAGGAAAGGAAACAAGAAAAGGAAACTGTCAAAAAAAAAAAAAAAAAAAAAAAAAAAAAAAGTGCGTGGATTCAGTTCTTAAAGCTCTAATCTTGGGCTGATGTCTTGATGTTTGAGATTGGAAAGATAAGACACCCTTGGAAGATGCCTATCTCTCTCCTTACACTTAGACAATTTCATTAGGTTTTCATAGGCTAAATTATATCATCTTGGAAAACCAGAAAAATATTAGTTTGATTTTATTATTTTATTCATATTTATCTGGCTGTTAGAATAAAGGTATGTAAGTGTACATATTCAATAACATGCATTTCTGTCAGTAGACATGTAGATTTGATATAAAGTAATACCTAACATTGAGCATATTCTGTTAGAATACTTCCTCCTTAAAGTTAAGAAATGTGATAGTATAAAGAGATGTCAGGATTCAGATTTCCTTTTTTTATTCCCCCCAAAAAATATATATTTTATGAAAAAAACAAAAAAAACCCACAAACATGTCAAAGCTTATCAGAAGAAATGAATATCAAAAATGTCAGGATTTGTAGTAGGAGGGACTTTATCCTTTTGGGAAAAACAGAGGATTTCAATGTGACAAAAAGGGGCAAGAAAATAATGCCAAGTGATATAATTGCCTTTAACTTAGACTTCTTAAAAGCTCTTCTCTTACAAAATCAAATGTGTATTTGGTATCCAAATAGAAGTGCAATTCTAAAGTGTCATTGCAAGTCCAGAAAGTACTTATCTAAAAGTAAATAGGTGAATTCCAAGATGACATGAAGGTTTGTCTACATTAACATTTCTGTTTCAGATTTTTTATTGGATTGCCTGGCATTCCCTTGCCAGTGTACTTAGACCTGCTGATGGTTATACTTAAACTTTTCCTGCAGACCACCAGTGCAGTGCAAATGCCCACAGATGTGCAGCCTCAGGACCCCATTGAGGTTGTCCCCTGGAATGAAAATGACATGGAGATGCATTCCCAGCCATTGACACAGGTAAATACTGACAGATTAGTGGGGTTGTATTCCTGAGAAACATGAGCTGGTAAAATGTGACTGTGCTGGTGTGTGTGTGTGTGCCTGTTGTATGTAATACAGTTACAACCATGCCAGCAAAGAAAATATTGCCAGCACAAAGATGCTACAGAGATCTTAGCACCATATTGTATTGTGGTAAATATTTCTTTCTTTGTTCCACTGTAGTTTTATACCCTTCTTAAAACACATTATTGAGAGTGATTCCCATATCCCCTAGTAGTGATTAGTCAGTCATGAGTGAGAAAGTTTCAAAAGAAATTGTGTATATATACAATAAAATAATTTTTCATTTTTATAGCTGTAATAAAAGCATGGAAAAAAAAGAGAAAGAAAAACAAAACCCAGCCAAACAAAAAAAATTAAATAAGACATTGAATGCTACTAAAAGGAGAAATAAAAGACACAAGTAACAATAGCAGGTCAGGATTCAGATAGAGCATTCAAATCATACAGGAAATGTGAAAAGCATTCAGCACTGGTATTCAACCAGCAATATGCATAAAACAAAAAGATATTATTCCCAAGGTGATGCACATCTCTCACCCAGGGCAAACTCAAGCTAACTAGAAAAGTCAAGCACTTATAATGAAAATTACGTGAAGGATTATAGGAACAACATCCCAGTCATTCTTAGAGAAGAAACACAAACTATAAAATCCCTAATGCCAGTTATTTAGTGAGGTGTAGGTTTCATTTTCTCTCTCATCTTTTTCTTTCATTTTAGCTTGACAAAGATAACTTGTCTAAACAATAGAAATACCTCCTGTGCTGCACCAGTTCAATCCGAAATCTATCAAGGTAATAATGTAGTTTGAAAAACCATCACAGAAGCTCACTGAAAATATTACTGAACATACACCCCAGAGAGGCAATATGGCTTATGGTTCACGTCAGGGAAATGAAAATCAAGTTAAAATACAGGCTAAGTGACATGCCCAGGGTCTCACCAGTATTTTGTGGCAGACCGAGGGTGTGAACCCGGGCTAATGTTCTGATCAGCACTTGACTACACAGACTTTGATTTAAATAGCTTAGTTAAAACAGAGAGAGCTGTAAATCCTGAACTTGAACCCAGAGAAATGAAGCAGAGAGAAGTCATTTGCATATCTGTAACTTTGAGAGAGATCTGTCAATTAAACATATAATTTTTAAGATTGAGTATTGTTTTAAACAAAAGACTATGTATTCTGAGCAGCAGGGACTTGTTTTTGCTGACTTTTTTTTTTGCTATTTCCTACTCTCAGATAATTGCTATTCAGCAAGAATTTGGGTGATATTAACAATCTAAAATGTTCAGAAGCCTAAGTTTGCCACACATTTAGCAAGAATTTACACAGTGTTAGGTTACTGCTAGAAACAGCTGGAAAAAAATAATTTGAAAGACACTTATGACAACATCCAGGGTCACACTACTAAACATATTTCAACTCAGAATTAGCTAAACCAGGAGCAAAAACGAGCTTGCAAGAGCAGACAGCAAAATATTTATCAGCTCATTCCTTGAAATTTGTTTGGGTTTCTTTTATCCCTTCCCTTCCCGCAACTTCCCTTTTTCTTTCTTTTTCTTTTTCTTTTCCTTTTTTTTTTTCTCCTCCTTCTCCTCCTTCTCCTTCTCCTTCATCTTCATCTTCGTCTTCTCCTTCACTGCTCCTCACATTTGCCTCTGGTATACATGGGAGAATAGCCCCAATTCCTTCCAGTGAGAAGATGTAAAGTCAAGCATCCCTGTTCAAGCAGGTGAAAACTTGTTTTAGCTTTAAATACGCTTAAAAGCAGTCTGCACTGAGAACTTAGTCTGGGTAAGAAAAAGCCAGCAATTCTAAAGCAAACTAGAATAAAGCAAACTAAAAAAAAACACATAAAATCTTTTCTTACAGAAAAAAATGAAGGCATAAGCCTGACCCAGTAACCTAAGTGACAAAGAAAAAGCGACCTTTGTTGACTTTCTTTTGATATATTTTCATTAACAGCTTTTAACATTTCTTGTCTACAAAATTTCCTAAATACAGATTCTAAGTTTGCCTTTACCCAGTACTTTTCCCTCACCTTCATTCAGTTGTTTCTTAAAGTTTTTGATGGGCCATTCAGGGAGTAATTAATATCATCTGATTCCCTCTCTGTGGAAAAAGCTTTCACCGCTTCACTACATATAAAGCGCACACAGAGAGGTGGTGAGCCTGCTTTGGACACGATGAAGGTAAAGTACTACAGAACATTTCCACTTTCTTTGAAATGTCAGGTGCACACAGATATTTTTTATTGTACTCTGACACCGTGCCTCGATCTTGGGAGAAGGGGCCAGCTGGCTAGCTCAGTCCCTTTCCTCTTAGCGCGCGTTATGTGTGGCTGCTCCGCATCTCACACCACCGGCAGGCAGAGGGTAGTGGTTCAGCCAGCATGCTGGGACCTTCCCAGGAGTGGGCAAAAGGCCACAACCTATCCCAGGGTAATCCTCACCGACCAGATCGCAGCAAAGGAAGGAGGGAAGGACTGTTGCATACATTTCACAAGTGGCTTTTATTCCTCCCTCGAGAGGGAGAGAGACCAGGTGTTACACTGACGCACACCAGGAAGGAGGCAAAGGCAAAAAGAGCCAAGAGCAAAGGACTGCAACAACTTATAAAAGAGGGCTGGCTCCGGCGATGTTGCAGTGTGATGCCACCTTGGAAGTATTTGGGCTTAGCCCACATGTGTCAATCACTCCTCCTTTCCCCACCTTGACTCCTGCCGAGCACTATCACAAGTGATTGGGCAGATGCAAAAGATGCCCTCCACCCTTGGGGGGCATTGGGCCATCCAGGTGTCCTTTGTCCCTTGAGACCTCCTCTCCCGTACCTCGTTGGTGGGCTCGCTATCCCTTCCCCCCTCCCCTCCCCAGGTAAAAGAGAGGGCAACCACACGGTCCAGGAGTTCTGTTGAAGCTGTTGCTACATTCAGAGGCCTGTGGGCCAGAATAAAAGCTCTGGATTAAAACCCTCCATCAGAACTGACTCCTTTCCTTCACCATAGCCTTAAAAGGCTCTCCGGCAGAGGAAGTCCTGAGGAGCAGACCCTCTGCGAGAGGAAGCTCCATCCCACTGCTACCGGAGCTCCAGCATGTCTGGACTTGTCTCCACGCACACAGCTGCAGCATCTAGCTAGCCAAAGGTGTCTCTGGGTGAAACACCAGAGTGGCTGCTATTTGGTTCAGCAGCAGGGGCCAGACAAGCCACGGCACGTCCAGTCCTCGATATTGGGAATACCAATATGGGGAGGAGACAGCCTTACAACCAATGGGCTAGCTTCAGGGTGGAGCATGAGGTGGGATTCACATCATCACCTAACCAAGAAGATACACGAGGGGAGGAGCGCATGCACACACAACAAATGGGAGTTTAAGGATTTCATAAATGACAGGGAAGATTCTAGATAACAGGGTAGGGTTTACATTGATGGATGGGTATCAGGGGTAGGGTTACAAGGATTGACATAAAAAGAACTGGATAAAGGGGTAGGTACAAGGGTTGATTGATAGGGAAAGGGGAAGGCACAACTTAGGACTGAACCAATTTGAAAAGAACAAGGGGTATACAAGAATGAACCATTACAAACAATTTGAATAAAGACTTAAACAAATATAACTAAAAAACACACTACCACAGTACTCCAGTTGCTGACCAACTGTTGGCTTCCTCCAGTCGCATGCATTAACACTTCTGAAACTACCTCATGGTTTTCATATTGTCCCAGTCTATCCTTTCACTTCTTCATTCCTATCCTTTCACTCCTCTATCATTCCTAAACTCTTCTGGGATTCGCACAGTAAACAGACCAGGCACTTCAGAAGACATGACTAAAGGGCAAGCATGCTGAAGAGAAGCCTCTTTGAATCCAGTTTTCCTACTTGGTCAGGAATAGATTTGAGATTGATTTCCACATTTTTTAGAGAGAAAATTAAAAATTTCATCTTAGTTACAGGTTTTTCTGATGCTGGAGGTAGGTATGGGTGTATTCTCAATTGTCTATATTAAAACTGTCAATTTTGCATGCTATTACTAAGAGAAATTATGTGAACATTACTCCTAAGTTTATTACTTGAGCTTATAAGTGACAGTACAGAGCTCTCTCAGTGACAATGCTTTTACCTCAATTTTAAACCCATAATTCTAAAAGGAGGCAGGACAAGAATGAAAAATATCTTTGTATCATATGAGTGCCTCAATCCGAAGATACTGGTCCTCCCTGCTTTGTTTTTCCTTGTCCTCCACATCTCCATCCCCTATTCCTGTCTCCCTTTACCCCTGCCATGGTGACACAAGACAAAGACTGTTGTTACACCTTGGGTGACCCAGGGATTGAATCACAGGCATTGCAAAAACATGACTACAGTGCTCAAGAGTCCCCCTGTGAATCTGAGTGTGTCCCTCAGAAGGGATAACACTTACCTCTGTCAAATGTGTTTCATTAGGACATCTAAGAGTTTTTCTGTGGAAGTCAACACCGCTGTTTTACAGCTAAGACATTAAAAGAATTATTTAGCTGTAAAGTGGATACATTTGAAAAAATCACAAAAAAAAAAAAAGCAACCAAAACAAACAAACAAACAAAAAACAAAACAAAAAAAACCCAAACCAAAACAAACAAAAAAAAAATCAAAAAACCCTCACCAAAACCTGAAACTCTAATTTATTAACTTACTATCTCCTAACAGCCCAGCTGAGCCCTGTATATATTTCAAAGTCAGATTGTGTCTGTTCTAACTACTTTTTCATCAAGTGAAGTTTTGTTATTGAGGCATCAGTACTCTACCTTTTTAATTCCTCTCTGATTCTTTGCTTCTTGATTTTTTCCCTTTCATGGAATACATGAAGAAGGAATCAAGGTGATTGATGGTCAAGTGTCAGCCAAGTGGAAATGATGCTGAGCATATGCAAGCATTTAGAGAGACAAACATTAGCCACTTGTGTAGCTTAAATAAAATTTATATATAAATAAATAAAAATAAATAAATAATAAATAAAATTTATATATAATCTCTCTAAAATGCTCCACAAGTTTCATATAAAGAACACAAAGTATACTTTAGTCCCTGATTGTTGGTCCTGCCTACTATGGCAGTAAATGAAAAGCCATTGGTGAACTGCAAAGCACATCTGGAGTTACCTTAATTCATAAAGTATTCCATATCTTAATTTCTTTTCTGCTGCCTGCCTCCTCTCTTTCTCCCAGTCTCTCCACAAACTCTACCTTTTTTTTTTTTTTTTTTTTTTTTTTCCCCAGGGTATATTGGAAAATAAATTAGTTGGATTTCTGCTATCAGGAGTCTGTCATTAGGGGGATATTTGTCTTTTTCTGCTTCCCTTGTGGTTTCTATCAAAGGTTCAAGCATGAGAGTTATATCTCTCTTTATCTCCACTGTGTTTTAACTTAGAAGGGAAAGAAAACAGGAAAGATATTTTATCTCCTTATGTACCCTATAAAGATCAGTTGCATTGAGGTAGCACCCATATCTCTCTCCTGCTTCACATGTTCACAGATTGTTTGAGCCTGCTGACCAAACTGAAACAAAGAGAGAGAAAGTGATTTAGATAAGATTTCTTATGGGTTACTAAATTATTGAAAGTCTGTGTAACAGTGCCAGTTTGTGCATTTTTTATACCACTTTAAGCTTTTTGTGAGTATGACTTTTTATAACTTTCAGAAAAGTAAATGCAAATTTAGAGAAGGAAAATTTAATTTTATGAAAAAGCCATTTGTTACAGTTGTTTTGTCAATTTGAAATATAATTGTATCTCCTCCTTACAAATATGAATATAGGACTATCTTGAACCCCCAAATTAGTTCAGTTAAACTTGGATAGTGCATCAGAAGTGCATTTCTTATCCTCCATGTATCTTCATCCCACAAAATGCAGGAAACTACTTCACAATATAAAGACTGCCACAGATTTCAAAGACGACCTGGGGTCAGTCAGCCTGTGACTCTTTTCAGTGAAGTAAGCAGTGCTTCTTATCCTCCCTTTCCAAACTCTCAGTGTTAGGGACAGAATAAAGCCAATAACAAGCCCTCCAGAATCAAATCTGTTCAAATTACTCAAGTCTTGTAAATATGATAAGTACATAAAACATATTTTAGGGAACAAAATTATTGTAGTGTTCTTATTTCTTTTTCCCCCAGTATTATTGGCTCTGTGTCTTACCTCAAACCTCTGTTGTACTGAAGCACACACTTAGCTGAGTGCCCATGGAAAGCTCCATGTTCTCTGATTTGACCAAATACTTCATCACCTTTGTAAAATAAACCTTAGATTGATTGAGCAATAAATGTGATATGGGTAAAGTCAGTTGAATTTACTTGTGTTTTGGCATTGCCAAATGTGAGATGTGTCTGACCCCTTTACATATGCAATACATTAACCATAAATTTGTATTTTATATGCTGTAATATCCAAATTTTCTGCTTCATCTTTTTTTTTTTTTCCCTGATTTTACATTTAAATGGGCAATAAAGCAATTATTTGTTTTGGGGAAAAAAAAAAAAAAAGAACACAGCCTATGTTTAACTTAACACTAGTGCTAATTCACTGAATATTCTATCCTTAAATTATTTGCTTTCTGGCTATAGAATGCAGAGTAAGAGAGGGCAAGATTCTGACTGAGAGAGAGGTGGAAATACAGCCAAAGATGACTTAAGTAGTGATAAAACTACAGTGGCTGGGACAGATATCTGAATTATTCATTTCTGTTGAAATCATAAGCACTGCATGGGGCAAGCTGTAATATATGTCTTGGAGGTCACATAGATAATGAAATCAGTTATTTCAATAAAAATCATAGGAAGGACTTTTGATTAAATAATAAGGATCTGCTAACCTTGATTTCTTTGCATACTTTTAAAGGAGATGTAGGGGAGGGTGGAAAAATATTTTCTTTTTTACTGAGAAACAGATTTTTCTCTCAAAGAGAATTCTGCATTGTGATAAAGTTATTTAACTCTTTTATTTTGACATGAAAACACTACCACTTTCGAAAACTGAGCTGTGTCAGAGTTTCGGGCATCTCCTGTAACTACATTTCCAAGCTTTCCCTTTGCACATTTTATGGCACTCAGGTGTCCCTTAGATAATTAGCCCTTTGGGGCAGGAGCTGGTGCTTTGTTGTCTGTGCGGAAGCCAAGCGGCATATGAGTGACTTTCAAATTCATCCACTAAACCTGGCCATACTTTCTTGTTACCAGCACTCTGTGGAGGACTTGTGCCACATAGAATGGGTTCTGGCAGCTATGGGACCAGCTCAGAACGAGTTCAACAAGTGGGAAGAAGCCAAATTCTCTTTGGTCTCCTAGTCCACAATAAAAGAATGAGCATGTCCAGGAGGGCTCCCTCCACTTCCACTGTGGTCATTTCCCATTCCATTACTCTGTTCACATCTCCGACAGTCTGTTTGTGTCAAGTTACATGATATGAACATGTTTTCTAATAACAGCTCTATTTACATTGATCAGTGAAGAAACCAGAGATGCTCTTTTGATATAGAGGGGATAGGTTAGTGTTTCACCAATGCATGGGAAATGGTTCTAATGATGTGACTGAGACTTTTAATTCCTGCAACATATATCATTGTTATGTTATAAATGAGATACCAATGAGATATCAATGTCAATGGAATATATTACTTATTCAATGGTATTTGAATTGTTAAGCACCTCAGGTGGCATATTTTGTTTGTTTTGACAGAGGGGGGAAAGATGTTCTGAGAACTACTTGAAAAAAAAATATATATTATGCCCACAGGAAGGAAGAACTGTAAATTAATTATCTTCTTTTTTTTTTTTTTTTTTCATCATCACATTTTAAGGCTAAGCCTGTAAAAAAATATAGTTTTGCTAACTTAAAACTCAAGTTACTTTCTCCCAGCATGTTGCATCTGAAAATAAGCTGTAGTGTGAGGTGTAGAGTAAGAACAAAAAGTGTGTATATAGAAATAGCCTGCAGAATATTCTCCAAGGCAGAATGCTTGTCCATAAGTGTTGATTCATTTTTGTTCATCAGTCCATCACCTCCACCTCTGGGCTACCCCAGTTGGAGGAACCAGACACACAAAACTAACTCAGTGAATTCCTCAAGATGTCAGAAAAACAGCAGAAAATATGACAGATATGAGACAGACAGATATGAGATCTTCCTCAAAAATGCAGATTTTTTTCTCTCAGATGCTGACGAGATCTAGTGAAAAACTTCATGCCTTCTGAGTGCACGGTCAGTCATTTGGGGAAGACCAAAGACAGAAACCCTAAAGCTTACCAAGATTTCTCTTGGGTCCTGGCTAAAACAGACTTACTTTTTGCAGCCCATCCTCATGGCTGTTTTTACCACTAGGCTGTTGAATATCCCTGTGGTATGGTGGCTGCTTCCACAGGTAATCTAATCCATCCTCTACTGGTTTGTTTTGTAAGAGAACATCTACAAAAGTATGAACAAAACAGGTTCTGGTCATACATATTTAAAAGTGAAGTTGTATGAGGCTTCAGCTCAGAAGATAACATTGTATATTTATTTATCTTTTTAAAGCATTGTTGTAGTTCCTGGAGCTCTCCTTGACATCTTATCTATCACAGTGCTTCCACTGAATATTCTAACACTGTGCTGCTTTTAATCTTCACATGTAAACAAAAGCCCATCACAACCTGACAAAAGAAGAGGCTGAATATTGATTTATCTGCTGAAATAAACTGTCCAAAGATAATTCAAAATACCCTCTGATCTACTAAATATCCATTACGTGGCGTGTTCTTTTTCTTTTCTTATTTGGAGTCTCACAGGCCAAATTTGCAGGGAGTATATACCGGGAGCAGAAAGCTTCAACTTTACTTCATGATTGTAACTTTTTCATTTGTACTAGGTGCCATAAAGGGAAGAATGATAAATCAGTGGTGTCGTCTGTTGTCACCTTGAACACTGTGTTCTGTTTTGGTCAACTCAGCATGGCAGGAATAGAGAAGTCCTGGGAAAAGCAATGAGAGTGACTAAGGTTTCCACATGAAGAGAGATTTAAAAACTTGAAAACTATTTAGGTCTCAGTTTCCTATAGTCCTAACTCCCACCTGTAATTCACCTGGCATTAGGAAAGATTAACCAGAGTTGGCTGAGGCTTGGACTACTGACATTTATCTCCAGAAGCACTTCCAGGTCTCTTCCCACTGAGGGCTTTCACATCTAGTCTTTCTTTGATTCAGAGAAGCCGGGGGCACAAGCACAGATAAAAAGTCAGCTAGACTATGTCCTTAATGTGAAGTTTGTGAAGGGAGAATAAGACAAAATTTATTCTTTCAGATTGAAAATTACTTGCAAGAGATATTTTTATCATGATGCCTGTGTACAATGCCTAGCAGAATGTTTTCCAATACTTCCAAAATATAAATGCGAAATATGAAGAAAGAACTGGCAGTGATATATAAATAAGTGATATATAATAAGTGACATGGAAAAAGCCCATTAGGAGCGTTACTAATTTAGTTCTGTCTTAATTATACTATTAGGGTAAATGTCACCAGATGATGCATTTATATACAGTCTTCCAAATTTTTTTTCCTGGAATGCGGAGAAAGAAATTATCCATAAAATATTTTTATAGCTGTATTAACCTTATATATTGGAAGGTCTGTAACTGTCAGGACAGTTTACTCTTTACCTATATTCAACTCCTGTGACAAAGCTGGTTAGGAGAAATGGATAACTGGTAGTCAGATATAAGAATTGCCAGCATACTTTTTGGACGCTTCTGTTCCAGGATTCTTGTACCTGTATCAATTAAATAACTTATTTAAAATAATGTTCCATGTCACCGACTGGCAAGTCCACAGACTGGCTAGATAACTCTCAACAAAGGGAGACAATGAAATGATTAATGGACAAAATAACTAAAGAACTAGTAATAGATCATTTAAAAATCAAATTACTTGATATCCAACTCTGACCCTCTGTACCTAGAAAGTTCATGTTGAAAGCCATAATTACCCTTTTCATAAAATGGATATTTCATTCTTCCATAAGAAATATGCAGATAAGAGAAGAACATCAAAATTCATAACTGCTTAGATTTTTCAGAAATCTTCATTTTTTTCTACCAAGAAAATGTTACCATCTGGCCTCTGTGGGTAGAGATCAAACATGGAGCTGAGATGCTGCAGTTTGTTACCATTCATCACAGAGGAGAGGTAACATCACTGAGGGCTTCACTCTGCCTTTTATTAGCAACATGACAGATATGTTAGGGATTTTTTGGAAAACAAATGCAAGATAGCACAAAACAAAATTAAAGAAAATCCCAAACATCCAAACAAAATAACAACAGCAATTAAAAAAAAAAAAACAAAAAAACAAAACAAAAAAAAAAAAACCAAAAAAAAAACAAAAAAAAAAAAAAAACAAAAAAAAACACAACACCAAAAAACCACAAAAAACCAACTTTCTTAGTTGAATAAATTTAAATTGATTTTTTCTTCTTGTGTCTGTGCAGGATTATGAGCACTCATTACCTCTGAGCTCAGGTGAAAAAATGTCTCATCAGATATTTTTATTTGATTCTGAAGCTGATCTTTTACAAACCCCAATCAGAAGTGTGGTGTTTTGGAAGCGGGCAATGGGTGCTGAGTGGATGCTATGCACGTTTGTCTCTGTGCACTTGAAACACCTCTTTGTTACAGGTCTGCCTGGTGTTTCAGGGCTGTGGTGTGTAATGTCATGGGAGTGTCCTTTGTCATTCTGCATTAATGGTGCCTGTCAGGCACAGAGCACTCATGCCTCACAGACTTGTGACCTGGCACAGATGGCACCTTTGCTTATACCTGAGTTTGCCTCTGTACATTCTAAAGTATTTGATTCATTTGGGTTCTTTGTTTTGTGGTTTTTTTGTCTGGTTTTTTTTGTTTTGTTTTGTTTTGTTTTGTTTTGTTTTGTTTTTTTTTTTTTTTGGGGGGGGTTTGTTTGTTTGTTTTGATTTTTGGTTTTGTTTTTGTTTTAATCTGTAATAAAAAGCTTCTTTACAGTAGTTTGGCATGCATGTCCTGTTGTTAATTCAATCCTTCAGCATATTTCTTCCATAGTACAAGAGGAAAAAAAAATAGAAGAACTCTCCTGGGAGTGTATGCAGCCACCCACTTTGTTATTTATATTCCTTCAGCAACTCCAAATTCCAGGTTTTAATATCTGCTAACAGGCTAAGAACATGCAAACCTTCATCTTTGTCATGTTTTGAGCAGTCACTCTTTGATAAAGCACTTGAAGAAGCCCTTAGATGCTATTGAGTCCAATGGATAAACATATATATTTAAATGTGCTTTCACTACGATCTGCTGGGATCATGACTTGCTTATAACTCCTACAAGCCTCTGCAGCAGACCTGCTGGGTAATGGAAAAAATCCCTGCCCCGAACTTAGTGCAAACAAGCAGGAAAGGGAAGGGAATGACATCTCTCAATCCCTATTCTCCAGTGATTCAGAGAAAATGAAGAACTCTCAGTAGCACACTATCAATTAATAGGAGAAAAACACCTGTGTGTATGTGTGTGTAGGTGCATAATTAGGTTAGGGTCTTCTCACTTATGGATGGTCCTGTCCCAGAACACCTTATAGAGTCCCATTAACAAAGAAAACACCTTAAACACCTTTTTAAGACATCTCAAAGAGACACTATAGAAGGTTGTTTTACCAGAAGTTTCTCATTATCATATTCTCAGAGAGTTGTGGAGTAGAAATTCATATTGTGAACAATGCAAACTATACAAATAGAAGAAGAAAAGAAACCAAGCTCATGTAAAAACCACACAAAATGATAAAAATATGCAATTTCCTAATTAAAAGAGTCAATAATCTACAATATTTGAAAGAAGATATTTTTTTCTTAATAATTTTGCAAAGGATATTGATCAATTTTACAACAATGAGAAAATTGAACTGTCCCTTGCCCATTTTAAATTTCACTACCTTGACTTATTCTGCCACATTGGTTTACATTTCTGAGGATTGTCTGTGTCTCATTTCCAGTCTGAACTTCTTTGGACTGTAATGGTCATTGGAGATTACTCAGGTTCTTTATTCTTATTCTATTAATAACTCAACATCTTCCTTTAAACCAAAAGGTTTAAAGGAATTTAAATTTTAAAGTATTGTAGTGCAATAATTTCATAATATCTGCACTTTATCTGTTTTAAGATTCTTAGTAGATGAGTAGATGAATGTATGAGCAAATTCGTAGATGATCATAAACACTTAGAGTACAATTTCAATCAAATATATTAGCTGTTCTATGCAGAAATATCTTTAGTTTTTGAATTTAAATCCCAGTTTATTTTTGAACTGTGTTTAAAATACAGTGTTTATGCTGATTTTAAAAGGAGGCTTTTTAAAACTGTCTATAAATGGGTAAAGTATGTGTGGGCTATTACTTTGTCACTAGAACAAGTTAAAATTGTTCAATGAAGAAAATGAAATAAATAAACCCCCCAAACTTTTTCTCATATATCCAGGTGAATTTTTTACTGAAATGTACTCTCTGCTACAGCTGTTCGTCTATATAACAGTTTTAACCAGACTAATGTCAGATACATTACTATCTTTTTCCCCCACCATTATAAGGTCATAATCTGTTTTAGTCAGTTAAGAGATCCAAATCCTCCTGAAATAGATCTTAAGCAATCAGCTTTAAATATGTCACATCAGATTGGCCTTTTGCTGTACTAACTTTAAGCTAGGATGAATTATTTTACTTATACCTGTCCTGGTGTAATCCAATTTCACCGTTCTCCCCAAGCACTGCCTCTGGCTGGCAGCTGCTCTCCTCAGGGACTGTCCATCAATACCTCCGAGCATGAGGTGACTTCACCCTCCTGACCAAGGACAATGAAGAAATATGTGTCACAGGGGCTAATCTGGAGTGCCTAAATCATGTGAAATGCAGGTGAAATTTGCCTTGTGACATAATTTAAATCAAAAATCTAACTTTATGCCTTGGAAACACCTAGCCTTGATAAATACATGCTTATGGCCAACGTGAAACTCCGTGTGCAGTAGACCCAACCCTCATGTTGACCCCACATGCTGGTACTTCCAGTAGTTCAGAAAGTCAGGAAAGGCCTTTAAAAAACAGGTATTGTGCTTTGTTTCATAATATATATTAATAGAAGTAGACTTAATAAGATATGTGGTCCATTCTTACTGGCCTTCTCCAGTTTCTTGCTGAGTAAAAAATAATGGAAAAATTACATTTTCATAATTTGTCCTGTGAAATGTTCTTCAGTTGTGATGATGGTGATGTTATTTTCTTGTTATTTATTTTTTTGGGTTTTTCTTTCTTTTTTTTTTTTTTCTTTTTTGTTTTAAATATAGACTTTAGAACTTCTAACTTGGTGCTCTTAGAGAATAAGAAAATCAGAGAAAATTTGGAAAGAAAACCTGCAGTTACCCTGGAGCAAATTCCTTCTAGAAGCAGGGACAGCTTTCAATTCAACTAAGCCTGTACAGTTCATTCCAGAGAAGGTCTGAAATGCCCTTTATCCATGTCATGTGTATCTTTATGCTTCCCTCAATCCCTGGTTTGTTATTCTGTGGAGGATTTAGGAGCCCCACTTTTGGGCATTAGAAATTCATATTAATCTAAGGTGAAACTTGAAGAATACTCTGTTTCTCCTCTTTTTTAAATTAATTAAAGATAATAATTCAGACAATAGCTGTTATCATAACTAGAACACCCCTCAAAACCCATTTGTTTTATAGTGGACTTCAGGATTAAATTTCATACTCGAGACCAGCTCTTAATTTTTCAGTATTGTTTTCATGGCTCCTTGTGACAGAAAAACACGCACAGCGTAATGAGTTTGCCACAGTCATAAAGTTTATTGACTTAGACTTTTATCTCAAAGCATTGATATTTATGTGGGTAGATCGATGGATCACAGATGTTCACAGATGACCTAGCCAGTGGCATTATTCAATATAAAACAAAAATACTTTTCATCAGGATGCAGCTTCTGCGAATTTGCATCTCTTCAACCCTTTCATTTTTGTCAAAGTGGCTAAAATATTTATGTGCACAAGAGAAACAAGACTAGGATATGAAATAGTGTAGAATTAAGTTTAAAACCTTTGAGGTCTAGCAAAGATACACTGGAATAAGTTGCCTAGAAAGGCAGTAGAGCTTTCATCCTTACCAGGCCAGAGGCTGTTACACAAATGTAAACTCAGTCATAAACTACGTAGTGTTCACACTCAGTCCAATTTCAGAATTGATCCATGAAGAAAATGTCCTTTGGATAATCTTACCACTTCCAATTTCTGTGAGAAAATTAAAATCTAGGCTATATCAATGGAAAAAAGTTTGATGGAGTTTTTTTGTAAATATGAACAGTGGAGTCATGATGCTCACAACACCATTGTGATCACAGGATTATTATTTTATTAGTGCTAATTTAGGCTTGGAGAAAATAAGTAGTGAAATATATTCATACAATTTATTTTTTCATCCCTGAAGACCTTGGTAAGTTATTATAACCAGGGATAGAAAGTTATTTAGAGAGGTTATCTATGAAGACCTAAAACTTTGTTGTAAATTGCCCTCAAATTTTCCGAAAGATACTTCATTTTTTTCTAAAAAAAGCATCTGATGAAGGTGCATGATGACTTCAGTGACTATGAAAGGTCAAATATTATGAAATCAGACTTCATCAAATCATTTCATTATTGTAGACTGGGCTGAAGTCCTTTTGCCAGATAGGTTTTTAGACTTAGGGAAAAAAATAAAAGAAAAAAAGAAAGAAAAAGAAAAAGAAACCAAACCAAACCAACCAAACAAAAAAATCTAAAATAAAACAAAACAAAACAAAAAAAAAGACAACAACAATTAAACCCCAGAATTGCAGACATACAAAATAAATAAGAAATGTATTAAAAAAATAAAAAACCCCATAAGTGCGGCTTAGAGAGGTATGTCAGATATATGTTGTCTAAAACAAATTTGAATGGCAGTGAGATTTTCTTGTTATCCATTTCCATCAGCACTGAGAAAATTGTATCATCATCTAACTAGTCTCTTGATATTTTTGGTTCAAAATCCAGGAAGTTTATATAGTAATAATAATAATAATAATAATAATAATAATAATAATATGTAATTTATCTTAGGCTTTTTTTTTTTCCTCTAGTGCACGTCTAAGTTTACAAGACTCACTCTTGGGAATCATTATTCACCAGTGCCATCAGAGAGGGAAAAAAAAAAAAAAAAAAACAAAAAACTTGTGGACTAAGTTTTCTCGGTTTAATGTAAAAATTCATAATTGTAGAGGATAAATTACTTTCCTGACAAGACACCAAAAATGGATAACAAAGCAGGAAGAGCATCTTTACTGTGTTAGTGGTAGTTTTGTTGCACAAGCATCCAAGTCCTCACTGCATACCAGGGTGGTGAAAAATTTTGTTTTCAGACTTTGGAGAATTTAAATTCATAGGAATTTAAAAGAGTGTAAGTTACCAATCTCCTGCTCTTCCTCAAGAAGGAATTCTTTCCAATTGTCCTTTTCAGAGAAACAGACATTTTAGTATGGCAATTAGCTAGTTTACTTAACTGAGAAGCAAATATTCCTGTGATCACTCAGGCTAACAGCAAAAGCAAGCAAGAACAAATCCGTACTTTAATGACTGCAGATGGCAATACTATTCTGCATCTCATCTCTTCTGCATTGCAAATTCTCTTATTAATATCCTTATATGTCCATTTTAGACTTGGGGATTTTTTTTTTTTTTTCATGTTACTCCATATTTCCCCATGGTGTTCGTAATTAAAAGTCTCCAGAGTAGACTACAGTTAATCTGAGCTCTTGTTCTGCCTCTGAGTTCCATAATTATAACTTGCTACATTCTTGGCTTTTTAGAAAGACTGAATGCTTGTTGCCTTCTGATGAGAAGGCGAGCGACCTGGTCCCAAGATACAGCACGGCGACCCGGCTTCCCCTGGGTCACTCGGTCCACTGACATGCACAGACACCAGTGTGGTGGATGGTCAAGTGGCGTTTATTATCTCATCTCGTGGGGTTAAATAGTCAAGGGGGCTTCACTACGTCAAAAGGGGACGGTGGGTCTGGCTAGGGTTAGTAAGGAGTGGAAAATTACTGAGTTAGGAGGGGCTGCATGCTTCAGGGGTGATTGATTACCTATAGCAGGAAGAAGGGGGGAAGGGTCTTGCTTTCCGTCACATCCCGAGATTTTCCGTTCGCCTGTCCCTATCTACCACATCTCCCCCCCCTTTTTTTACTAATGAATGAGGTAGTTATAAACATAGGCACTAAGGTGAGGTACAAAGTTATAATATGATAAGGGAAAAGGGGTTTTTGGTAAACCTGAGTAATCTTCGCAAGGGAAGTTTAGAGAACCTTTGCGACTGGCAGTGTCCTCAGTTTTTGATTCACAGCATTTGTTGCCGGCCTATAAACAGGATGTTGGCCCGTTCTAGGCGAGCTTGAACAAATGAGACCAGCCTGTTTAGCAGGCATGGTCCGAATGTGAAGGTTAAAAGCAGTATTGCTAGCGGACCTATTAGGGTGGAAATTAGGGTGGTGAGCCATGGCGATTGATTGAACCAGGACTCGAACCAGCTCTGTTGGGTTTCCCTGTCTTTCTTTCTTTGAGCCAGTCTATCTCGGAGTTCTGCCATGGAGTCTTTAACGACTCCTGTGTGGTCCGTGTAGAAGCAGCATTCCTCCTTCAAGGCGGCACACAGACCTCCTTGCTGCATGAACAAGAGGTCCAGTCCCCGCCTGTTCTGTAAGACCACTTCCGAAAGCGAGGAAACTGATTTCTCTAGAAAGGAGATGGATTTCTCGATCCTCTGCAGATCCTCATCGATGGTCATTTGCAGCTGAGCAAGCCCTTGGTGTCGGGTCGCGAGGGCCAAGACACCTGTGGCTGTGCCAGCTGCTCCCAGGCCGAGCAGCATTGCGATAGTCACTCCTGTTATTATTTCTCTTTTGTGGAGTCGGCCGGGCTCCTCAAAGATGTTGTATACCTCTTCGTCTGAGTGGTACAGGACCCTAGGAACGATCAGAACTTGGACACAGAATTTGATAGCGTCATTGAACTTGGCAAGGAACACGCAAGGACTCACCCCAGATCTCTGACAAACCCACATCCCAGATATGGATGGGACCGCCCACTTGTTGACCTTTCTGTTGGGCTTGATGACTTCGGTGCAGAAGTTGCCTTTCTGCTTTGCCAAGGCTGCATTGCCAAAGCATTTGCCCTGGCCTGTGACTTGACTCAGGGTGATTCCCCTACGGGGAGTGTCCCATCTGCACTGGTGAGGGGCTTCGGCTGTGGAGTAACTGAAGGGGGTGTTTAGAGCAACTCCTTCGTAGAAAGGAGGTTTGACATCGTAACAAAGCCAGCAGGAATTGGTTAGGTTTGGGTTGGATTCGTTCAAGGATAGAAAGGTAGCCTCTAGCATACGGAAGATTGGGTCTGAGTCCGACTCGGCTAAGCGGCCTATTTGGAAGGCGTCTGCATGGCTGGTCGGGATATCAGTGGCCTTTGTGGGTAGTGGTTTGGGATGGGTTATGTTTCTCCCTTTCAGCACGTCCTTAATAACCTTATTGAGTCCTACCAGTCGGGGTGCCGGTGGTTGGAGCCTGATAATTCGCACATTCACCCACTCTTTCGGCCCCTTGAGAACTACAGTCCACTTTCTACCTGTGGCCCAACTAGGGTGTTCTGGCTGCAGAACCGTCATGTTATAGTCTGTGCACTTCCGATATTTGGGTTGTGTATAATGGTTGCTATAGACCCCTCCCAGGATGGCGGGTTTTTTACAGCCGGTAGGTGCCCAGGTGAACTGTAAAAATCTATCGGGCTCCTGCGGTTCCCACCCTTCTCCCGATGGTCTGGCATCTGTGACAATGGTTTCACGGCCCCAGTGTCCGCAATATCCCCACCCCGGGTAGTTACAGTACTTCTTCCCTGGGTTGGAGGCTGGACACCAGTAGGACAGGTACATGTACATGATGTGTGGGTGCTGGGGTCGTATTTTTGGTCGTCCTGGAAACAGGTCGGCGATGTGGAATACGAAGGATGGGGTGCCTGCCGTGGTGATTTCTTTGAACACCTTGTCACCTGAAAGATGCTGCATGACCCACCTGAATGGCTGATGGGGGTGATAGTCTGGGTTGGCCCGCCCTCCGGCGATGAGCCCTAATAGCAAGATCACAAAAAGCCACCATTGCTGTCTGGGTCTCACCGGTGTAGGACTCTTGGGTGCTGTCCGGCGTTTCGGTGGCTCGTCGTTTTCCTCTGGAACCGGGTTGTACGCGTTACGGGGACGACGCATGAGCATGTCCTGTAAACAGAAACTCGCAATTCTCGTTAGTCCACTGGGTTGTGGCTGTGTTGAAAAGAAGCAGTCCTTGATGTCCAGCACTGCGCATGACTGCCCTTTGGGGTTTATCGGATTATATATCCTTTGTTGATTCCCCTCTGGCCCGGTGATCCTAACCGGGAAGGCTTGGACCTCCCCTGAAGGAGTCCACTCTGCACAGGCTATCTTTATCCTCGCCCAGTCAGTAAACTGGGCTGGTTCGCATTGTGATTGCTTTTCGATGTGGCTTAAGGCTTTATTCATTTTTGTTTTAAACCGCGTTAGCTCTGCTTTTTCCGTTTCTGAGTCCCTGTCGGCATCCGTCAGCTCTCCCGAGCTGCCGGAGCTGGTGGAGCTGGACTCAGAGCCGGAAGTCGAATGCCAGGGCATTTCCGGGCTGCGGTGCCTTTTTGTGCGGCTCCGGCCCCGTCCCTCCCCCTCCCTTTGGGGGTGGTGCCGTTCCCGCCCCCTGGGCTTGCCCTGCCGCCCGCGGGGGGAGGTCTCTCCCTTAAATGGTAGCAGCGCTGAGCGCGGCTCCCGATTGGGCATGCGCTCTCTGCCGCCCCCCTCCTCCTCTTTTCCTCGTGGATGCCACTAGCAAGAATCCGGGTCTCTGGACTCTTCCCGCCGAGAGCCCCCGCGCCCCGCCCATCCCCTTGGTCACCAGCGCCATGTTCGGCTGGGTATGGCGGCGGCGCCGCCAGCGCCTCCTCCCAAGCCGCGTTCTCCGCGTCCCTGGCTTCCCTCGCCAGTTCCTCCCAAAATGACTGTGCGCGCTGCCGCGTCCCCGGTGCCAAATCGCTGATCTGCGGTGAAGGGACGGACGGGGGGTCCACGAGTTTTTCGGGAGGTCCTGCGGGTTTTTCGGGAAGTCCCGCGGGGGGGGTTGGGCTCGGGCTCCGGGAGGGGGGGGGGAACACGCCCGATCCCCCCGGGTCCCTGCTCCCGGGTAGTTCGCTTTTGGGGGCGGTTTGCGTTGCCACTCCTACCCCCAGCTTGGGTGTTGCTAATAAACATGCACTTGCGGCGCTCCATGTTTCTTGCTCCTCTAGCGCCTTGCGCAGGGCCCGCTCGACCTTTCCCCAAGCCTTAAGGCTTTTTTCCGCTGCCTGAGGTCTTTGTTTCCTCGGCTAGCGCGTTCGTGCATCTCCCCCACACCTCCGGGTGTAATATTTCCACGGGACGTTCAATCGCCCCAAGCTCTAAGAGTCTCGCAATAGCGAGGTAAAAATCCTTGAGCTTGCATTTACTTCCCCACTGCTTATAAACTGAACTCACGACCTTCGCGATGGCTTCCATGGCAACCGCTGGCCCGGGGACGTCTCCCCCGCCAAGAATCGGTCCAGTCGTTCTGGCCACTGTCTCTCGTCCAGGAGATACCTGCTACCCTAGGGTTTCGGCACCATATGTCGCCTTCTGATGAGAAGGCGAAAGACCTGGTCCCAAGATACAGCACGGTGACCCGGCTTCCCCTGGGTCACTCGGTCCACTGACATGCACAGACACCAATGTGGTGGATGGTCAAATGGCGTTTATTATCTCATCTCGTGGGGTTAAATAGTCAAGGGGGCTTCACTACGTCAAAAGGGGACGGTGGGTCTGGCTAGGGTTAGTAAGGAGTGGAAAATTACTGAGTTAGGAGGGGCTGCATGCTTCAGGGGTGATTGATTACCTATAGCAGGAAGAAGGGGGGAAGGGTCTTGCTTTCCATCACATCCCGAGATTTTCCGTTCGCCTGTCCCTATCTGCGGGGATTGCTGGACTCCAGGACGGTTTGGATGGGTGGTGGCGAAGGATCTCTGAAGCCCGGTCTTTAGAGCATATGGTTTATTGTAAAGGATGAAGGGCCCTGCTTAGAGTTGCTAGCCGCAACTCGTGGCAGGCCCGGGGAGAGCGGGGGGAAGAGAGAGGGAGAGAGAGAGATGGTGCCAGGTGGGTGTCCCAGCAGGAAGATCCAAGAGAGAGCGTCCAGTCCCTCGGCCACACCTTATCAGGGGGCTTCAAGGTGGGCTGGGACAGGACTTGGGCCAATGGGGTTACAGACATCGGATACTTCAGGGGAGGGTTACAGGTATGGGATGAACCATACATTGGGGGGTGAGACAGGACATTTTATTTGACCTTAGGATCTATCAGAAGGGGGGATTGCTTTCAGCTTGGCTGTATTATTGTTTTCGGGATGCTCAGTAATGAAGGTTTGGTATTTCAAACCTTGTTTTCATCTTGATATCTGTATTCTCTGATTCTACGGCCAGGCCATCATATTTATAGGGCCTTGCTATTTCATCTTCCCCAACACCTATCTACCACAAATGCTTTATGCACTTCTATAGCAGTTCTGCTACTCTTTTTTTTTTTTTTTTTGCAGGGGGAGGAAACAAGGGCAGAAGGGTATTTCGTCTACATCCTGAGAGCCAACTGCACATCAAGTCAGGCTTGAAAACAGAAACCTGGAGCACAGAAGCTACAGATGCTTTTGTGGGACAGGTTTCTTGGCTTTTCTGCATGAGGTCAATTAGACTAGCAATTACATCACAGCTTTAGCCAAAATCATCCTTTTGGCATAGAAACAAATTGCCTGCTGGCATCCACTACAGATTTCAGATCAGCAAAATAAGAAAAAAAAAAACAAACTATAAAGTCCAGTGTAATTTGGGTGAGGATAAGGGTGCAAGCTAAAACTTCATGAAAAATATTACAGCTAAACTTTATGACAGGTCATATGACAGAGTCATCCACTCTGATCTTCTCAATAAGTCTCCTCATAATTTTTAGTGTGTGCCCTACTGTGGTCGAAATGCTTTATCCCCACTTTCCAGAAGCAAACCTATTCTCCAAAGGGGGAAAAGAGATTGTAGGAAGGAATGTGTCATGAGTAAAATACAACCAGCCAGATGGCACATGGCTCTGGGTCAAGTGAAAGACAAATCTGCAGTTCTCCCAGGGCAATAGTTGGGAGAGACTGCATGAAGTGTAATCCTTCCACCAGCTCTTTGGCCTGCAGGGCAAACAGATCTTTTGTGGGTTCAAGTGCTCTCCATACTTCGATTCTAAGGTAGCAGGCAATAGAAGAATTGAGACTAAAATTGTCACCTCAGATCTTGAAAAAAAAACCAACAAAAAAGAGAGGCTCTGTATTCTACTCTGTAACTATTTAAGGAGTAAAAGCAATTGAGAGAATCAATTAACTCAGTGAAAGCTTAATGAAACATCTATTGGGGTATGAGGTAATCAGAGTGGTTTTAACATTTGCTTTGTCTATTTTTGTCCAAGAATACCAACCTTTACACAAAGTTAGTTGGGAATAATTTCAACCTACAGAAATGCCAGACCTCACACCTTGAAGGAGTCTCAGCACCTTCAATGGCCTCTGAGTGTCAGCTTCTGCTTCCCTTTGTCTGCCAGGACACTTTGGCTGTGTCCTTGCCTCTTTTCACATGACAGCACAGGGGTTTAGGTGCACCAGGATGGCTCTGGGAGAAGGAAATCTATAGAGTTTTGTTTCCCCTTGCAATCATATTAATTTAATGTGAGAGTAAAGCATCCTTGTAACCAAGTTGGCTCTGCCCATCTAAGTATCTTGCTGCTACCAAGAGGGATGCCTCCCTTTCTCTTCCCTGCTGTCACTCTCCCAGATGTGCAGCCTTATCCTGTTCTCATTTCCAGGACAGGTTCACAGGATACAATCCAACTCACCAACTCAGCAGAAAACAAAGGGATCAAAATAAGACCCTTAAAAAAAAAAAAAAAAATCAGGTAATTAATACTTGCTTAGGTAACTGAACTAGCTTGTAAGGATAAGGCATGTACCAGACAGCTTGAGAGAAGTAACAGTATCATACAGTAGGAGTTAAAAAAAAATAGGTGTTCTACCTGCAATATTGTAATTGGTCTATATGCATTTTCACTCACATTATCTAGGGATTCACCTTCTCTATATTTTCATTTAACAGTATAGAAGGATTTAGGAGGGCAGAGGCATGGACACAGGAAGTGGGGAGAAAAGAAACAAACTCTTCAGAATGAGGATAGACTTTGATTAACTGCTAGAATAAAGCCAGAATTGTCCCACAGACAATGCCATTACACTCAATGGAGCAGGTTAGGTTTTGTGATAAGGCTACCCCAGACATACTGGAGAGCAAAACCTTAATTACAAGGCAAGGCAAAGCCTTAGTCCTTCCTTGTGGCTGGACAGCGTTCAGGCAGAAAGGGACCTGGGGGTGCTGGTCGACAGCCGGTTCGATATGAGCCAGCAGTGTGCCTTGGTGGCCAAGAAGGCCAATGGCACCCTGGCCTGCATTAGGAATTGTGTGACCAGCAGGAGCAGGGACGTCATTCTTCCCCTTTACTCGGCGCTGGTGAGACCACATCTTGAGTGCTGTGTCCAGTTCTGGGCCCCTCAGTTTAGGAAGGACATTGAGATGCTTGAGCACATTCAGAGGAGGGCAACGAGGCTGATGAAGGGCTTGGAACACAAGCCCTGTGAGGAACATTTGAAGGAGCTGGGGCTGTTTAGCTTGGAGAAGAGGAGGCTTAGAGGTGACCTCATTGCTCTCTACAGCTTCCTGAAGGGAGGTTGTAGACAGGTGGGGGTCGGTCTCTTCCACTGGGCAGCAACTGACAGAACAAGAGGACACAGCCTTAAGCTACGTCAGGGAAGGTATAGGTTGGATATTAGGAAAAAAATTTCACTGAAAGAATAATAAAGTACTGGAATTGTCTTCCCAGGGAGGTGGTAGAATCACCATCTCTGGTGAAAAGACTGGACATGGCACTTGGTGCTATAGTCTAGTTGAGGTGTTAAGGCATAGGTTGGACTTGATGATCTTAGACGTCTCTTCCAACCTCATTAT
This sequence comes from Vidua macroura, assembly GCF_024509145.1. Taxonomy (NCBI): domain Eukaryota; kingdom Metazoa; phylum Chordata; class Aves; order Passeriformes; family Viduidae; genus Vidua; species Vidua macroura. The sequence continues at coordinate 5,285,359 of NC_071611.1, forward strand.
TCTGTGATTCTGTGATTCTGTGATTCTGTGATTCTGTGATTCTGTGATCACTGGACCCCACCTGGAGCACTGCATTCGGCTCTGGGGCCTTCAGCACAGGAAAGGCATGGACCCATTGGGGAAGGTCCAAAGGAAAGGCTGAAAGAACTGGGATTGATCAGCCTGGGGAAGAGAAGGCTCTGTACAGTCCTTAGAGGACCTTGCAGTATCTAAGGGCTCCAAGAGAGCTGGAGAGGGACTTGTAGTGATAAGAGAGAATGGCCTGTGCTTTAAACAGAAAGAGGCTTCATTTAGATTAAATAAAAGATGCTTTACAATGAGTATGGTAAAACAGTAGCACAAATTGCCCACATCCTCCACCCCTGCAAACATTGAAAATCAGATGAGCGCAGGTCTGAGGAACCTGATCTGGTTGAAAATCTCCCAAGTTCATTGCAATGGACAAGTTAGTATAAATGGCCTTTAAGGTCTCTTGCAATCCAAACCATTCTATGATTCTATGACTGCATGCTCAAGGGTATAATATATTAAGGCCCAGAGGGCTGCTAAGCCACATTCCTGCTAAGAGGGATTTGTAATTGTACCTATTTTAGTATTTTTGCCTCCTTTTTTTATTTGTTTGTTTGTTTTGTTAGATTTTATTTTTTTGTTTGTTTGGGTTCTTGGTGGGGGTTTTTTATATTTTGTTTTGGTTTTGTTTTTGGTTTTGTTTTTTTTTTTTTTTTCTTTTGGGATGAACCCCTTTGTCCATCAGGCAACCAAGGCCCTTAATTGATGTGCAATTGCCACAAGCAGAAATGCACCACATCGCTTCATTCCTGGCTTATAAAATCTTTGAGAGCTTTATGTCATCTGGGTGGAGCTGACCAAGGACTGAGCAGCTCTGTGAGCTCTCCCTTGTCACCTTCCAATGCACCCACATAATGCCTCTCAAACAAGCACCTCCTTCATGGCAAGCAGAAATGGATCATTGAGGAAGATTAAAAGCCTGGTCAGAGAAAAGTGACTTTCTTTCATCTTAGCCAAGGTTTCAGCAGCTCTTAAAGTCCTAATTGCAGAGCCTTAACACTCCAATTCCAGACTGAGGCATGATGTGGGCTCAGTATTTATTTATCTCACCCTACCAGTCTTCCACAGAAAATCCAGTAGTTCTCTTTTTATGAAGTAGGAACATTTGGTAGCACTGCAGGTGCTTTTTTTGTCCAGTATCTCTGTTACCAGCAGGCAGAAGCCAAATGGGTGATTATGGATGCACAAATCTCAAGAGATTCAGAAGTTTATTTCTGTCAGGCACCCAGGAGTGCTCTTGTTTGTATACTATCCAAAGACACTAGTCAAACCTCTTATGTATTCATTTCTAACACTGCAGTGTCCTATTTGATGAAAATAGCCCAAAGTCATTTACAAGAAAGTTTCTCTGATTTCCTTCTTTTTGCCTCAAAGATGTTAGGCTGCAGGACTGTCAAGTCAGAATGGGTTTGTTTAGGTAGATACACTTTTCTTAGGACTCAGAACTTGAGACATCCCAGGATTACTGTACTATGACATGAGACAAGTTAGACTACATTTGGTTTTGTACTTAGATCTGGTGATTTGAATGCTATCACATAGCAATATATAAGCAAGGTAAGTGAAAAATAGAGAAACTATCAAATACAGAAGATCTTCTTTGAACAAAAATATGTCTGTGCCCCAAAAGCTTATCTTTTTTTCCAGCTAGAGCAGTCATCCTGAAACTGATGTCTCTTCCCTTCTTCCCATCTTGGCTTTCTTATACCCAGGGATGAGTCTTGTTTTTTCATGAACAGGCAAAATACTTTGCCTGTGTGAATGGTGTCTGAGCTGTGTAAGCTAAAAAAGGGAAATTTTACCATCTTTCCTCCTTCTTTGCACAACAGAAGGACTGTGACTGTTATTAGTCACTGGTCTAGGA